>NC_044499.1:39120814-39265814 GCF_902362185.1 Chanos chanos | reverse complement strand
GAAATGATAGTTTCATGAGAGCCTAGAATAAAGTGCAGTTCTGATGCCAGATTGATATTGCTTATGTGGCAGTCTCTTGCTCTTCCATACTTCAAAGTCTGATTTTTCCCTCTCAGACCTCCATCCCCTTTAATTAACATCAGTGATCTGGCACTGTGGAGAGTCCTGTGTACCTCCCTTTAAGTTGCTGGGTTGGCTACTGATGAAAACCCAGCATAGTGAGGCATGAAGCCAAAGAGATACGTGGTTAGCTGCCCAAAACAGCACAGTACCATCTGATCAAAAGGATCTCTGCAACTATTAACCTCAGGACAAGGAGACAGGCAGTGCAAAGTCAAATCAATCTGCCATCAACTGGAGTTAATGTTCTAAATGTATGACAAGAGTGATATCTCTCTCTCTCTCTCTCTCTCTCTCTCTCTCTCTCTCTCTCTCTCTCTCTCTCTCTCTCTCTCTCTCTCTCTCTCTATCTATCTATCTATCTATCCATCTATCTATCTATATCTCTCTCTTTCCTTCTGCGGTTGGTCATGTTGGGTGGGTGGGATGGTGTGTGAGAGAATGTATCCACATATCTATGTGCACACATGCAATTGTGCGTGTGCGCATACGTGTGCATGTGCGTATGATAAATCTGATAAAAAAGACACCTTAATTCATGAACATGTATCTGCACTCCCACACTAGTCTTGGAAGGTAGCAGTTGTGGGTGGGACTGAATTTCAACAGTCTCATTATCCTTGTCGCCAGGGCCTGTTCTTCTGTCATTAGTAAGACTTTAGCCGAGTAACTCAGCCCTCCCCCGAAGACGTGTATTTCACACAGAGGAAGGTTGTGTATGTAAAACAGTGTGTGTACTTAACAAGATTTCTCTACAGTGTAACTGTATGACAGTTGCATGGTGGTATCATGCAAACAGTTCACGTTTTCAGAGCCTGCAGGTTTCCTCACCTTGATGCTTCAGCATTTTATCATCTCTGTATAGTCCAAACGCAGCTCATCTCAAACCAAAGCACAGCGTTTTTTTTTTGTTTTTTTTTTACTTCATAGATCTCCTGTTGCAACCGAGCAGCAGACAAAAAGAGAGGAACGACACAAAAATTTGAAAAGCATTTTATAAGCTCCCTTTTTTGAGACTGAAAATGAACCAGTGAAGCTTTTCAGAGTTTTGTGATAGCCATAAATACAACTGATAACACGGTGGCCTCTTCCTAATCTCCACACTGGGAGAGACACAAAAGCTTGGGAGCACATGTCCTGCACCTGTCAGTGAAAGCATGTATTTGTACATATTTGTGGTATAATTTATCTCTGATATCAGAAGGAAATGCTGCTCTTGCTGAGGTACTAAACTTGATTGTGCTGGTGTGCTGAAGTAGCCACACCATTAAATGAAAACAATGAGAACAATGAGATTCCATATTATTTGACATTACCATTTTCAGTGAAAGTATATTATTACCTCCCTGCCAGATAGATTATGCAGTTATGAAATAATAACCAGAGAGAAGAAAAAAGACCATTTTTATTCAGCCTCGATTAAGTCTTGACTGCATTTGGAAATTGTGTTATTACTTTGGCATGGGTCTTCACAAATCTGAAAATTTCCTCAGTTCGAGAAAGGGAAGAAATACATTTAAATCGAAAGCGTACATGCAGAGCAGTCAAAACTGGTATAACTGCAGCCAAGTAACTCCTTTCCTATTAACACTACAGTATTGGTATTGCTAATACCAGTACCAGTAATACGAGCTGTTTCCTTTTCATAATACTCTAGGTCCACAAATCTTTAATGATTTTACTTACTTGGTAATTTGAACTGAACATGAAAACATCCATGTAGTGCATTGGTGAAAATATTAAAAATACCATGGTCCTCTAGTCTCACTCCAGAGAAAATAACACATATGTTGCACTGAGAATCAATCCATATGAACTCATCTTGAACAATATAATATGATATAATATATTTCAGTCAAGCAACATTCTGAGTATGCTATCAATAATGCATCAGCCTACACTTGACTTAGATGATGCTGTAAAACAAATCAAAGTCAGCAAATTGACAAACACAAAGAATCTGTACAATGTTTTTTTTTTTGTTGTTGTTGTTTTTTTTTTAATATCCAAATAAGTGTTTGATGAGCCATGCTCAAAATGATTTGTTTGTTTTTTTTTTCCATTTCCTTTACAATTACCATAGAAACAGTTCATTGTCTTTGGGTCAAATCATTAAAATTGCAAATTACATAAATAAACACAACACAAGGTGCAGCCTTTGACTTGATGATCTGTTTCATGCTCATGTGTTTTGTTTATGATGAGTCTATTATTGGAGATACTATTGGGGATATAGCATTGATTCAGAGGCGTAATTATGTGTAGCACTTTAGAGTCACAGACAGGGAATGATCAAGGAAAAGAATGCCTAAGCATATGGGCATATATATAGGTATATCCAAATGGAGAGCTGAACCAGAATGTTGTTTTCTGATTGGGGTTTCTTTGTATTTTTTTTTTTTTTTGCCTTTCTTCCCCCCAACAGTTATATGCCACCTGTCATTAGCAAACCATGTAATCCAACTGTAAATATGCAGGAGTGACTCATGTGTCAATCATGTCCTTGGAGTGGTGTGGTTAGGCTCTAATTTAGAGACCACCCCCAGCCTGAGAGACAAGGTTGCTATTGACAACATGCTCCTTTTGTAGATCAGCACAGGGTAGCTCTTTGAAACTCCATAACATCATTTAGCCCGACACTTCTCTGCAGCTCTGTGGAGGTAATTGCTAAAGTAAAGGGAATATCACAGTAAATGAAGAATTCAAGGTATATTATTAGCAATTAACATTTTATTCTGCATGACAGAGGCAGGCGAAAATGTTTTGCCTTCTATGAGACTGTGAGTGATGGATGAATTTTGGGGCATGCTTAGTAGGAGCTTCAGTGAAAAAGAAGGTTCAACTTGCTCATAAGAAACAAGTCATCAGCAGCAAAAAACATCACTTAGTAAAATATATCATGTGCTGATTTTTAGATACACAAAAACAGACAAGCAAGTCAGAATCAGCTGAGTGCAAATGGCAGTTTAAGGTGTGAGCAGAGAGTATGAGCAAGAATTCAGAGAGGGATACAAAGGCAGGGTTGTAGTTGATTACACCTAAAAACAATGATGATGATGATGATGATGATGATGATTTTCATTCATTTACCTATTTATTTTGTGAGTAAAGCAGTGTAAGGAACACAGACAGAGGTCTTCTGAGAAACTGAAAAAAAGTCACATGGCCAGTTAATTCATTCTTACCCTATTCTTAACAAGCAAAGAACTACATTTGTGGCACACTCCAAAAAAAAGAGAAAAAAAAAGAAAAAGAAAAAAAAAAACCTCTAGATTTGGAATCTGGTTTACCAGTGAGAAGGGAAAACAACAAGGCAGTCAGCAATAAGTACAAAAACACTGTGAAGGATCACCTCCATACACAGTTCAGCACTTCTGTCTCAGCAGAAGTGGTGATCGTCCATCCATAGAACACAAATGGTCAGTAAATGTTTTTGAAGAGCATGAAAATGATGTAGACCACATACCAAGTCTCAGTCATTAGTTCTCAATCCAGATGAAGTGAATCTTTACCTGGATGGACCACCATTTTCCACCACCATTAACAAAATATCAAATGATAGATTTTCCCATGGGAAAATATAGTCATCTCTCCACCAGAGCACCATACACCTGTAAGATCTACGTCAGTGTTCACTCAAGTCATTCTTATGGCTTATGGATGCTTGATGCTCTATTGAGTCTAGCATTTCCTTTATTTTTCTGGCAGCTGCTTTTTGGTTTCTCAGTCCTCAATTGCTACCTTTAACATCGTGTCACTTTTCCAAAAGATTCAAGATAAAATATACTTAAAAAGACCTACACATTAGAGGAGACAATCTCAAGGTGTACAGACATGCAATGCATGAGAGGAGAAAGATAGTTAGAGAGAGCTTCGCATAAGAATGAACATTCCCTGGGTGCATACATGAAATGATGAGTGCACTAGCATTAATTGTCTGATGGGCCCAGATCACCCTTTAGAAATAAATGATCAAAAATAATAAACAAACATTTTTCTTCAGTGTTTGGTGTAAGAAAAGACAATAAGCAAAACTGAAATGGCTGGGGGGACAAAGCCACGCATCTATAAGAACAATTCATCAAAGTGTTTTATTCCCACTCCTCTATGGTTTCATTATGTTGCCATCCTGTCTAAATTTATTTCTCCACTGAAAATCACCAGCTGAGTGTTCTGTGCTTTAACATCAAAATGATTTTGTCTTTTTTTTTTCCTTTTTCAGGGGAGGGAATTGATTTAAGTGGTTTGCCCTAAAATAATCTGTACAGATGAATGGGAACCATCATTCTGCAATGTGCTGCTCCCAGAGACTTTTACATTTTGCTCAAGATGATGGGTCATGTTTGGATTTTAATTACTGTTATAGATAGTTTTAATTCACTCAAGCCTCCTGCCCTCATCCCATTATGTAAGAACACTGTTTGGGCTGCAAAATTGGATTTTAAAATGAATGATTGCTATTGTTCCATCCATCTGCTGCAAAAAATGATTCAAGTTGAAAAATAACAGCTTCTTTACATGGCCAAATGTGGTGCTTGGCAGAGAATAAGCAAATACAGTCTCTCTGGAAATGGAGGTTAGCTGGGACTTAAAACATTAGGCTCTTTTGATTGTACAGGCAAAGTACTGGTCCTTGAAACTCAAACTGACAGGAGCCAAGCTGCAGGTGTTGTCAGTGTTGGGAATGAAACTCTTGTTCATTTTGTCATTAAAAGAAAGAAAGAAAGAAAGAAAGGAAGAAGAAATTGTAACAATTTCCTTATCTTTGTTTTTAACACATGCAATGGGCCATTCAGTATAAATTTACCTTAGCTCTAGCTAGCTTGAATAATACTGTGTACCATTATAGTCTTCTTTCATAAGTATTTTAGTAATTTCATCTTGTTGGAAACTCGAATACAAAAGAGTGATACCCTCCCCCAGAATACACACACACACACACACACACACACACACACACATTCCCTGAAAATCCCTGGAGCCATTACTGCATCTGTATTGATTGATTGCAGAAGCAGTTACTGCAGGAAGCATTGAACAGAGCACACAGCATAAATACAGGTGTGCTCGGTAGAGATACGATCCTCTAAAATAGACCCCGTGCCAACACATTCTCAGGTGAATGCATCAGTGTCAGCAGCAGCGCTCAAGCCTATTAACTTAAGTTAGTCACAACAAATTAAAAGTGTGTGTGTGTGTGTGTGTGTGTGTGTGTGTGGCAGAGAGAGAGCGGGAGAGAGAGAATGAGAGAGAGAGAGAGAGAGAGAGAGAGAAAGAGAGAGGGAGAGGGAGAGAGAGAGAGAGAGAGAGAGAGAGAGAGAGAGAATAGAGAGAATCTAGAACAAGGAAAACTAACATCAAATAGAAGCTTCTGCAAAAATAAAAATCCAATCAAGAGCATATGTGAGAGGGGCCACAGCTGGTACAAGTCAACAAAGAACAATTTATACACTGTCTAATGTGACTATGATACTTCTCTGCCCTGTGGGACAGAGTCTTATCGACAGCAAGGACAGAATATGTATAATAAGTTACTCACTTTACAAATCTATAGCTAAAGCTGTTGACTCAACAAGTTGGAAGAGTCTGTCCTGCTCACATCAAAACTTTGATTGTTTCCAGATTTGTGCCACATGAACAAGTTCTTATATGTAGATTGGTTTCAGTTATTCAGAGATTATAGTAGTCACAGCTTGTATTAGAGCAACAGAAAGGTGAAAATATATTTGGGAGAGTATTTCCAGGTAAACAGACCATCTGACCTTGAGAGAAATGAGTAGCAGTGGATTTGGCTCCATCTGGGCCTTTTTAGCTGCCAGATATATCTCAGCCATTTTTTACAGACCAGTGACATAAAATTGCAGCTGGAAGCTAACGACTATATCATTGTTACATTTCACTTTTTGTCCTGATCAGATAAGTAACTAGGGACCTACTTTTCTAATGTTCTTCCCTGGTAGAGACAAAAAAAAAAAAAGAAAAGAGAAACTCTTATGGTTGCTCCTCTTGGATAAAATGAAAAAAACCTATATTACAAATGATGCACGTTAAAACTGTTGCTATTTTGCTCCTTAAATTACTTGAAGTATGACAAAACAGGTTTGTTGGAACAGCTAGGCTAAAACAGAATGCATTCGGTCTCTAGATTTCTTGTGTCGTCGCAGAAGGCAGTGCCATATCAGTATAATGCACCAGGGCTACCGTCTTCCCTATCCCACCTATAAGCACATTTACTAAATCAGAATACAACAAATAGTGACCTGATCATGGTAACACATCCTACTGACTGAGGCTCATTCAGAATGATCCACTTTGTGTTGTTATTGGACATGTCAAACCCTTTTGATTACCAAGTTCAAAATTTGATAGATACCATCTCCCGTCTGCAGAAGATTATTTACCTTTGCATATGTTGGGAAACAGATGGAAAGCAATGTAACACTCAGTGCATGCATACACATAAGCTGACCTTAAGATAGCTATTTCACTTTGTCTCACACTACTTGAACAAGTTGCCGCAGAAGTAGCAAGCTGAAAATACCTTGGAAACCACTTGAATAAGGATTTCAAAAATGTCTGCACAAAACAACTGTCAAGAAATGGCCTTCTCGCAAAGGTTGACATGTTTTTCTTTCTGTTCCTCACAGGTGTTGTATTTGCAAGGTTTAGGGAGCAGGAAACAGCATTGTGGCACAGGGAACTTGCAAAATAATAACATGAAAGAATGACATCCTACAAGACTTTATCACTTAGGATCGTGGAAAGAGCACACAGCTGCTGGACTGCATGACCTCCTTGTTCCAGGGAGGAAGCATAGCACCTGGCAGATCCTGTCCACCATAATAAAATGTCCAACAATAAAGTTAAAAGAAACTGGCTGAAGAATCCCAGTGTTACCACAACAAATTTTAATGATCAGGAGTGGATTCTAACCTTGACTGCTACTTATTATATGCATTGTATGTCAGATATTGTCTTAGCGCAACATTGTGAATGGAGCACATCATCCTGACTTTTTCTGCCACAGAATCTTTGTTGTATTCACTCGTAGATATGGGGCCTTGGGAAATTTAAAAAAAAAAAAAAAGATAAAACATTTAGAAAGCCATTCTTCAAGAATATGGGGTGGTAAAACATGCAACGAAATATTCACTTCAAAGCAGTGCCAATACCACCTATGTACTCTAACATAATTATGAGAAGGATTAAAGTAAGTGCAGAAACTTATATAAGGTTACGGTGAGTTCTATTGTTGTTTGAGAAGTGAAAATACAGTCTGAAATTAAAACATGACGGAAACACTCTTTGTTTGTCATTTAACTACAGTAATTGCTATGATTCTTTTTAGAACCCACACTTTGTAATATTCTTGGTTTGTTGAAACTCAAGGAAACATTCCAAGATAATTTAAAACAAAAAACACAAAGACATCTTATGTCAATTAACACTAAAAATCAAGAATTGTAGTCTCACATCCTCATTTTCCTTAGCATTTTGTTTACAAGATGCAAGGCTGAGTTTTGGAACATAACATCAAAAGGATGGGTATAAAATAGAGGAAGAGGGTGTGGCCAGGTAAATAAATAGATAGATAGATGTATATGTATGTATGTATGTATGTATGTGTATGTACATGCACATGTATGTATATATGTGTGTGTGTCTTCTATCTTTCTTCTCTCTTAGCGTACAGCGTGTTTTTTTTTTTAATTCTGTAATTATTTAGCTTTTTAGTATTTAATTATCGTTATTTAGTATTTTTTCATTTGTTTACTTTATTTCCTCCTTTAAATATATTACCCATTCCATCCTTCAGCCTCTCTAACTTTATCCTATCTTTTGGCATAAGCTAAACTTCCTGTTCCATGTGCCATAAGACACTCAGTTCTACAGTGATACTTGAGAAAGTTCTTGAATCTCTCAGTTCTTAGTGCCTCCACTGATGTCAGCTCAAAAATAAATACTTTTCCCAGCAATATAATTATGTTGTGTGTTGTGTGAGAGTGTTTTGATATATCGCCCAATAACATTGTAAACAGACGAACATCATGCATAGCTAGCCATTCTTGAAACTTTTCTCCAAAATGGGGAAACAGTTCCAACAAATGGATTTCATTCTCATAATATTATGACTTTTGTCTTGAAATATTATGACTTAATTCTCATGAAATTACAACTTTATTCTTGTAATGTTGAGACTATTTTTTTTCTCAATTACGACATTTTCTCAATTACGACTTGTTCTCGAATTCTCAGAATTTTTTCCCTAAATGTGGCCCTAATACTCATAATTTCAAACATGCTTTTATTTAACAAGTTGTTGGGCATGTTTACACAGTACCTGTGTTTGTAACACGTCATCTCTCCTGAATCCAAAATAATTCCAAATAGCACAGGTCTTCGTCAACCACATTTTCCTTGCCTTTCTGTCCTTCCTCAGCCATTGTGCTAGCTAACCTCATAGTTGCCACTGACACCAATTAATCTGAGGGTACTTGACAGCTAGCTGGGGCTTCATCTGATTGGCCAAATGGTGGACAGCGCCCTCGCATGACGATCATGTCCCTTGATAATGGAGCTTGCTACCAGTGACATGCAAACAGCCAATCATTTAACAGGTGTATTGTTCAGATGCTCCATCGAAATGTGACACAACAACGTGGAGGAGGAATATGAGTGCAGACGGTGTGGAAATTGTTGATAAAAGTAAGGTAGTTAAATTCTGAGATTTCGAGAATGAAGTTGTAGTTTTACAAGCAAAAAAAAACATTGATAATAACAGAAAATAGTCGTAATTTTAGAGAAAAGTCATAATATTACAAGAACAAAGTAGGTAAAGTAAAGTAATTTTAGGCTATGTGTTATTTTAGAGGGGCAATGTCAGAGGAGCAGCCTGCCACTTGTTTTAAAATGAGAAACGTGGAGCCTCTTGTGAATTTATACTTTAAGTATCACAAATAACGAAACACTCAATCTTTTGGCTCACCATCACTACATAATCATAAGAATCAGGACTTTGCAAAGATTGTGTCTATTCCGAAAAAAGAACCACACAGACTTGGAGGAGATTGCTTCTTTTGTTACAATTTTATTCTCGGAATTTTATGATTTTTTCTCATAATATTTCGACTTTTTTCTTGAAATGACTTTATTCTCATTAAATTACAACTTTATTTTCATTATATGACTTTTCTTTTCTTTAAACTACGACATTATTCTTGTAATATTACGACCTTATTCTTGGAATCTCAGATTTTTTTTTTTTTCCTTAATGTGACCCTAATAATCCGTCGTACAAAATAAAGTGGTTAAATTCAACCTTTTTCTCCTGGTAATTATTAAAAATGGGTCAGTAAAATGATCAATAATTCTCCATATTGACAGAAATGAAACATTTTATGGTGGTAAATTTCAACTATATCGCTAAGCCCTAACTACATACAAATAAAAAAATATTTTGAGCAGTCTTTGACAGCCTTGGTTTGTTTCTTTAGAGAACAATAACTAGCAGCTAACGTTAACTACTAGGCATGTCCAAATGTTTGACTGGTGCCGTATGTTTTACCAAGTTTTTTTTTACCATAAAACGAAGTAAATAAGTGATGCAATGCTGCAATAACTTTGCTAACCTTGCAAGTCGTAGGCCAGCTCTACAAATTTACATCGACGGATCCTGAGTATCACCCGACGAATTCATAAAATTAGACAAATGACCATTGCACTTATGTATTTGTTCCTCCAGCCTTGCTCCACTCATGACCAGCAGGTTAGCTGCTTAACCACAAAATCATTGTGATTGGCTGCTCCACCAGAACACGCATCGCAATGATTTGTTGTTGCACTCACTGCTGTTCCTTCGCTGAAAAATTAGTTTTTTTGTTTGTTTGTTTGTTTGTTTTTGTTTTTGTTTTTGTTTTTTTTTGTTTTTGGGCCATGTCTATGGAGTCATATAATCGTAATCTTACGATCTTTATGTTAGCTGTCACAGGATTATTTGCATCATACATGCCATGCTTCGCATCTATCTTCAAATAAATACCACGTTACACAACAAACTGTTACTTCACATATCTATATGACGATTCAATTTTTATTGTAACTAGGAAATATGTTGCTGTGGTAGACATTTTCTTTGCAGAGCATAGGTCTAGTTATTGTTAATGTTTCTTCACAATCGTATAATCTTTTCCCTCCTCATCTTCTGAGTGTGTGTGTGTGTGTGTGTGTCATATGCTTGAGTATGAATGCCTTGTGTAAGTGTTGCTGTCTTCTTCCCAGGTTTGCTCCACTCCCCTCCGTCCTCTTCATCCCTCCCTGTCAGCCTCCTCCTCACTGCCAGCCCCCTCGTCCTGCTTTTGTTGTCATTATTTTCTCTTTTTGCTAGTGTATTTTCTTTTGCATTATTATTATATTACTTGTAATTGCCCACTGGGTCGGCACCTACTGCACACCTGTCTGGCCAAGAAGGGTCTCCTCTCTCTGTGGTCCATCCCCAAGATTTCTTCCATTTTTTTCCTGTTACACCTGGGGTTTTGGGAGTTTTTTCTTACCTGCTATGGGGATTAAGTCAAGGGGTACTGTCCTGTTTTATTTGTTGTGGGCATGCAAAGCCCTTTGAGACATTAAACAGTGATATTGGGCTCTAAATAAATTTGAAAACTTGAAGATAGATAGATAGATAGATAGATAGATAGATAGATAGATAGATAGATAGATAGATAGATAGATAGATAGATGTGTGTGTGTGTGTGTGTGTGTGTGTGTGTGTGTGTGAGTGTGTGTGTGTAGAGAGGGAGAGAGAGAATGACTACTAGACTGAAGCTAGAACTCAGATGTTGAAAAGCTTATCTTTAGAGGAGTAGGGATAGAGGTTGTAGTGGGGTGGGGGCCATTGAAAAAGTCACAGTAATAATCCCAGTTACATGTGAAATATTAAAACCATTCCTCTCATCTGCAGGCTTCCCATCATTTAATTATGTGTATGGTACAAACATATCCATTACCTTCACACGGTCCGATCTGAAATGGCTATCATTTATATCTGAAATCATTAGACTGCAGTGAGGATGAGCCTCGTTCCATGGAAACACAGGCGCATGTCTAAATGAATGTTATGGAGATATTATGGTCATCATTTATGCCGAGTGCACAAGGCTCTTAGTTCATTGATTATCCTACTGCGACAGAGTGAGCGCTGAAGTACAGCTCAGATGCACAGGTTTGGTCATCTCATCTCATCTAATCTAATCTCATGTTTTTTTTTTTTTTGTTCTCATTTGGGTGATAATTAACGGTTTGCTGTAAACGTGCATTTTTGAGTGCATGAGTGCTTGAGTCATTGCTTGGTGCAAAACTAGTTTATAAGGAATTTTTGTCATGCCCTCTAGAAAATCAGTGGGTTCAAATACTGAATAGTTTACTATAGCGATAAAAAGAGGGACTACAAAAAGAGGCACATTAGCACAAGCAAAGCATACAAACGAGTGTGGCAAATGGTATTTTAAAGTTTACAGTGTCCTTTTATTCATTTCACTGTCCTTTTAGGGGAAATATCTGAACAATGAAATCAATTAGTTGAATTAAGCAATAATTTCAATTTTAAGCAAAATTTTAATTCCATGTCAAGCTCCGCACTGGGCCCCTTGAGCGAGAGAATTTGTAAAGGAATCTCCCATGAGTTCCACTCTCCTTACTGTAGTTTAGCAAAACTGTGAACAAAGTAATATTCATATTATTTCAAAGATGCATCAATCACAGATTTCCACCGAGATTCTGCATTGTAATGGGAAGTTGCATCGGTGTAGCTTGTAATCTCTTAAAACATCTCCAGGAGGTTTCCATCTCAGTGACACCCACTCTCAGGATACACAGCACTCATAGGTCAGGTGAGGCCCCAGCTTACATCGTCCAATAATCTCAACTGATTTTATGAAAGGCTAATAGATGGCATCCCATTTGCATATAAATTATTGTGAAGTCCCTGGTGATCTGTGACACTCAATCAGATATACCAGCGATGAAATGAGAGAGAGAGAGAGAGAGAGAGAAAGAGAGAGAGAGAGAGAGAGAGAGAGAGAGAGAGAGAGAGAGAAAGAGATCTTCCTCATTTTTTCAAATAGTTAACACAAACACATTTCCATTTTAATTGCATCTGTGATTCAGTGCTTTGCTACCTTTTACAGGCATTACACAGTAATAAAATACATATTACTGTCCTTAATATGACTTGGAATGTTTCTCCGTATCTCCTCTGAGAGTGCGGCTGGGAAAATTAGTTCAATCTATTGCCACAAACAAGTGTGTAATGAATTATGATTACTCTCCGAGACTCCATCTCTCCTCTCGTCTATCCCCATTGTGCTATGGGTGCGACACAAATCCCTGTCTGATGAATCGGCTGTCTCCTGCCAGAGTGCTTCGTCGGCTGCTTTTACCAGTGCTCACACATGTCACCGAGCCATTCTCAATATGAGTCAGTCATTTGAGACAGGGTCACAATAAGGCTGATCAATAACACTACTAAATGAATGTAGCATGCATGTCACTCAAGGAAACAAGATGCCTTTGAAATTCATTTGCCAATGCTGATGAAATGGGTTTGAATAGGCATGCTTTGCTCTCTTTGTGCAGTGAATGGTATGGGAAGGATAATGGGAATTTTCAGTTGACTAGGAGGACACAATACAAGCCCCAGTTTGGAAAAATAAAACTTGGGACTTCCAATATATATATATATGCATACATACACACACACACACACACACACAAATATATAATATATGTGTATATAGTATGACCATAGATGTTCGCATTAGGCACGAAACGCATTTAGTTTTTATAAATGTCAATTCATATAACTGTTCTAAAAATGATGAGTACATAGAAAACATGATTTGAAAGAGAAGGGAGTGGACATTTATACCATCAGTGCAACATCATTTTTTTTTTGTTCTAACTCAGCAGCCATACTCCTTTTTTTATGTACACTTAGACAAAGAGAGCCAGATCAATAGTAACTCATTTGGGAAGTACAGTTCCCACCAACACACTGCAGTCTTTTGCTGCACATGGCTATTTCACATCTGCTGTGCCTGAAATTCTGTCCACTTTATAACCAACGTAGTCAATAAGGGTTGAACAAAATGCTCACAACCCACACACACACACTTACTCAGTGTGAGCAAACATTTGTAGATGTTGAGTGAATTAGAGAGTTTCTCTCTCTCACACACACACACACACACACACACACACACAACTGGGTTTGCTTCCCTGGTGTGAGGGATGGCCTTGGGGAGGGGAGGTGGGGGGATGGAGCAGTGGTGGCAAGTGGATCCCCTAGTGGTCCACAGACGTGGGATATTTGACCAAAATTATATCTTAGTTGAAAATGTTTAATCTTTTGTGTTGCACATGGGGTCATTATTTTTATTTTCTAATACAAAAATGGTTTGGTGTAGTATGTTGTAGCGTAAAGTGTTTCCATGGTTTCTCAGCCCTTCAGTTCTCAGTTCAACTTTAAACTGGATTTTAATCACATAATCTGTGACTTTTGCTCCAAAGTTTGATCTTTGAAATTCAGACTAAGAATCAACTGCTTTAAATTAGATTATTTGGAGTTTGTGGCAGAGAATGTGCCTTAAATCATATTATAAATGACATTTGGAGTGCTATTCATTGCATGGTCTGTGTGAACTGATTGATATTTGGATTAACTGATTGTATCAGAATCAAGTGCTATAATGCGCCTTTGTAAAGAGTTGGGCTTGGTGTAACTTGCTCTGGCAACTTTTGTTATTGCTTGTCAGGTCTGATAAAAGTATTCTAACATTGTACTCAAGGTAAAGTAAAGGTACAGCTATAAAGTAATGGTTTCAGTTGAAGTGCAAGACACTCATTCTGAAAAGAGAGGGGAAACAAATGGAGAAAAAAAAAGAAGAAAAAAAAAATTGAGTCAAAGTTGTAAATTACCAGGATTTCAATGTACAAAAAGTACACCTTTGTTTTCAAAAGTATACAATGAAAAAAGCCCATGGTTTCCCGCACACTGACCAGCAAGTCAGGGGAATAATGCTGTTGGATTGAGGGTCAGCACTGTTTACAGTGGGAACTAAGACGCTATCTGATCGTCTGTGAATTTCCGACTTTCATGCTTGATTAATGAAAACATTCTTGGCAAAGAATGTTCCGAGAATTTCACCTTTAGCTGTGTGATATGAATGCCCCCAGCCGTCCCTCTTAATCATGGTCCTGATTCCAGCAGAACCTGATTCCAGTTCTGCTACATTATCCCTAGGTGCTGCACTTACATCGAGGCAAACCTGCTTTGAATGTTTGTTTTTTTTCCAAATGATAAAAAAAGGCTACAGGAAAAAAAAAAAAAAGAAAAAGAAAAAGAATTAAGACTAATTATGTAAAATGGAACAAGAACCAACAGCAGTCAACAGAAATATAGTGGTGTGAAAAGTATGTGATTTCATTATAGATGTACTTGGGTAAGAACCCAAAGTTGCTCTTATTACTGATATTCAGTCACAGTACAAATCCACTTACTTCATTACTAACCATCCCTGTTTGCTGATAACTTTGACAATGCTACTTCAACACGGTGGAAAGGACAGCTTGATCATGGTGTGACTGAAAAGTGGTGATGACAGTGATTCCACTGATGTAATCTTGTCTGCGTATTATTTCTGTGCTTGGGTACTGCTTTACAGCGTGGTAAGCTCTTGTCTATGTGATACATAGACTTAGTTCAATGTGTTCATTGTGTGTTCCTTATAACTGCTGATTTTTATGTTTGCAGTTGGAACTTTGGGATGAAACAGGCATTGGCTGGGGGGACCCACGGGGATAATTTTGTCCTGGGCCGTTGTCCTGCATCATACATTGTGCTTGGTGGGCCAGCACACCCATATGCACATGCCCAAAAACATACATCAGTGATATCAAGTCACCCCAGTTCTCCTTTACATCAAAATACCGAAATCAATAGCAGATGAATAATTCACCTCACCTCAGAAACTCCTAATTGTTTTCAGTGGGACTTTTATTTTTGGACTCATGCATCAATGTTTCTTGGATACTCTTCCTTTGTTAGCAAGACTGCAATGGATTACAAAAAAAAAAAAAAAAAAAAAAAAAAAAAACAGTCTCTGACACTCAAAGTCTGGTATACTGGACTGAAAAAAGAAGAATCTCTCATGCAAACATAAATCTTAACTCATTTCCCATGATATTAATATAAGCTCAAAGATGCATTTGACATCTTTTCCTGTTGAGTTTACTTGTGGTATTAATACCATCATGTGGCATTAGTGTTCAAAAGAGGACAAATATTTGTGAGAAGTCGTGGTTTCCACCATTTTCAGCAACAATGTTGTTTCTACCTCTTTAGATCCCTTGTGTAATCAGTACTGAAAATCAATGAGATGGATGCCCGTCTACCTTACAAATGAGGATATAGTTTTCCTGGAAATCAATTATACTGAGGCATTATGCCTGATACAGTCAGTTATTATGGGGTAAAAACGTTATTTTTGGTTAATGACTGATTACGTTGATTTTGGAAAATGCTGATTGTATGGTTTCATGAAACGATTAATGATTCATGCAGTGCACGAATCAGTGTCATACAGTGTACTCATGTATAATTTCATTCTTAAGATGATTGATTGTACAAAAGGAACAGAAACAGCTGTAATGTGTTAATGACTGTTTTTCTTTGAATAATGCATTCTGAATAATCACTTTGATGGAGAACTTAACTCTTACAGATGAAATGCTCATGTGGACATCGCAGTCGTTTGCATATATTGTTTTGCTATCCAAATTATTATTAACTTATTTAATTACTTTTTCAACTTAAAAAAAATGAAAGACTGTTTAAAAAGAGTATCAATAATTGGGGAACACTGACAATAAATGGGGAACACTGACAGCTGACAAAACTATTCTGCACTTACCTTAGGTTTTCTTTTTTTTTTTTTTTTTTTAAGGAAACTGGGTTATTTCAGCGTGCAGATGATTACCGACATGTGCCAAATAGTATTTTCTCTGACACCAACACGAATTATACTCTCCACTCTGCCTTCATGAATAGTTGACAGCTGCATTACACTCAACACATATCATTCCGACACTACTTAGTTTCAACATGTGATCTCTGAATGAAGTAGTCACACTGCAAACACACTAGTATTCAACATGGTTGAGCTCAACATGGCATGTTCATGAATTACTCATTATTTTCCTTGTCTGACATGAAATTTCTTCACACACACACACACACACACACACAGACACACACACACACACACACACTAAATAAATAAATTAAAAAAATAACATTTAAAAATCTGATGTTACATAGTGAGGTTGAGAGGGCTTATTTTTGCAGTAAAATGCCACAAAGATTCCTGATGATGTCAGTCTGGTATGATCAAGAGAAACGTTGTTCCCTCTATATTTCAACAAAAGAATGTGTTGAACGTGAATGTGCAGAAGAAAAAGCGTTCACCGTGGAGAAAACTCCTCTGCGGTCCAGAGACATCAGTCTCCCCACTGCAGCTGAGGCAGGCTTATGTAAAAAGAATCAAACGTCTACAATGTTGGAACCCATTTGTCATGCTCATGTCTCAGCTTCCTCCAGCCCATAGGCTACAGGCCAATCAATAGAGTTTGTAGTGTGATTTTCAAGAGAGAGCAGATAAAGGTCAGAAATTTACTATTATTTTCAATTTGCTTTCAGTAAATGTGGACAGAGGGAATCACTTCTACTGGCAGTACATAAGTTTTGCTTGACCAATTAAAGACTGTCTGATCCATGTAAGTAAACATCTAACTGTAAAGTAATGCCTGCTCAAAATCATTGTGAATGCACTATGCAGTAAGTCTTCATATTTACATTAATGTAATCCCAGCACACAAGAAAAGAAGTTTTGGTCAGTTCTTAAAAAGATAATGGCACTGTAATGGCAGTCAATCTGGGCTCTATATATTTCCCCATCTTTTTTTTTTTTTTCTTTTTTTTTTTAACTGGTTACCTGCTGTCTGGGATAAACTTCAAGATTAGATGTGGGTGCTTTTTTTCATTGAGAAAAGGTGTGTGTTCAGTAACAGCATTTGGTATAGTACTCAACAGAGATCCCTGGGAGTAGAGAAGGCTGTGGTTTGGAGAGTTGAGTTTCATCTGTGGGAATGTTGGTCAAAGGGTGAAATTAGCATTGACCTTCTCAAACATAAGTCCTATATTTATCAGTCTCTTCATTATGCGCATGTCCTATATTGGTGTCTTAAAGTATTAATTCTTACAGTGACTGTTGTGTCCTAAACTGAGATGCAGTTTTGAAGACAACAGAACTGACAAACACGACAGCTGGCTGTGTTGCACTGTCTATCAGGGTTGGAAATTAATTTTTTGTCCACCTGCCACTGTGGCTAGTGGATACCAAAATCACTCTTTTTTTTTTTTTTTTTTTACCATCCACTTTCTTGTTTTAACCGGCATTGTGTAATTGCATGTGAAAAACAATACAACAAGACCAACAATATCCAAACATAATTATTTAGGTAAATATGCTATTTTATTTCATATGGTAAATATTTAAACTTTTAAGGAAAATACTGACATTCTCTCTCTCTCTCTCTCTCTCTCTCTCTCATGCACACACACACACACACACACACACACACACACACACACAAACCGTAAACTGATGGAAGTTACATTTGATAAGTTAGGCAGACTAAACAAAAAACGAGAAAATACCTCTCCCCATCCTCATCCCCAATCCCGGTTTAATGTCACTCCCGCTCGTCAGAATCAGATTCTGAAGTTTCAGCAGCACTTTCCTGAGCATTCCTCTTCCCCTCCAAGATTTCTGGTCTTCTAGGCCGGATGCTAGCCTGATGCCAGGGCTGGGCGGCAGGGGTAGGGTCACAATCCTCTATAGAGGGAGTGGAGAACTGGACAGCCAGCAGGTCACACAAGCTTCTCGATGTAAGACAGGGCCTCCAGTCTCTCTTCACTAACTTCATTTGATTGAAGCCTCTTTCACAGTCTGCTGTAGAGGCTGGTAAGGTGAGAATGAGGTCGACCAGGCTGAGGATGTCAGGGCACTGCAGTTGCAAAAACCTGCTGATCTCTGGCCACGTCTTGATGTGGAGACTCTCTCCCTTCTCATACAGTCTGGTCTTGGCTTACAGTCTGGTTGCGCTTCAGGTTTGCCCTATCTTGAGCGCTTTCACAATAGAATGTATGCAGCCCGGGCAGCATATCTTCAAGCTGTGTTGCCATAGAGCAGCTCTTGATGGCAGCCTTGAAAGCTAGTTCCAGGCAGTGAGCCATACAGTGAATGCCCAGGACGTGCATGTTACTTCCCCTAAGCCTGCTCACTATACCTTTACGTGCCCCCGGTCATCACCGATTTATCACATTACACATAAAACATGCAGCATATAATAACACAAACCACCATTTGTCTTCCACAACCTTTTATTTCACTTTCAGGTGCTAAGTTAAGTGCACAAACTTAGTTATTGAAGGATTCTGTGATTCACTTTTTCCCATTGTTACCTGCCTGACTCATCTGTCCAGGTTGGTCCGCCAAGAAAAGGGGTATGTATGGAAACACAGGCTATTTGTTCCTAGGGGGGAGGCGGAGGAAACTACCATCCTTAATTGCCTGAGGGGACCAAAGATCACCCTGTGTTCCTTAATTGTTCTTAAAATGTGGTTTGTTTTGTTTTGTTTGATAGGAATAATTGTTAACCATATATATATGTACCTTATATATACCTTATATGTTTACATATATTTATATATTAGTTATGCTCTACTGTCTGTAACCCCCTCTGTCTGTTGTTTGGTGCTGGCCACTAAACTATATGTATGTGTGTGGGAGCTCCCTGTTTTCCGTCCCTGTCTGTTGTCCAAGTGTACCGTAGCACTGAACCTTTACTTTTGCTAAAAAGGGTAAGATTGTTTCTGCTGGTTTTAGACCTCTGTATCAACAGAGGCCAGAGCAGACTTTGTATTTCATCAGGTAGATAGAATTATTTTGTTTTCCATTTTGGTTTGTTTCACTTTCGGTTTCCAAAGTTGATTGGATTTTCCTTTTTTTTCACAATGAACTTATACTTCCTCCAATAAACGGCAAAATTCTGCACTGCTACTCCTGTCTCTGTGCCCTTCTGTTGGCCCGCCCTTTACACTCATCTAATCTAGAAAATAATAATGAAAAAATAATGAATAGTAAAGTGACGCTAGAAGTTAATGGATAGCCATTGTTACTTTTATGCTAACTACACGTAGCTAGCTAGTTAGCTAATGACATTACATGACAGCTATATTCTGACCTCAATTCAATATTTATTCTAACACTAGTAAATCGACTAAAAAATGACGATTTACTTGCTTTGCCATTCGTAATCTCGAAATGGCCTTCCTCTTTTCGCCATTGCAGGGGCATTCCTAAACAGAATGCTCATCTTCTCAAACTGGGCCTTCTTTGGGCTGGTAAGTGCCTTCATAGCAGCTGTATCCTCCGGGGCTGATTTTCCATGTACCATCTTTCTTACCTGGATGTGACATATAGATGATTCATGGTCTCTTATGGCTTCTAGTTGTAGGTTTTTAGTCCAAACAATGAAAGATTTGTTCTCTTATTGGCATCCCAAGCATGTTGACGACATGCCAAACAGAACCTTGTCCGACTTGTCTTCTCGTAAACTAACCAATCACAGGGCACTGTTGGCTTTTCATTGTCTCCACTTCTCATTAAAAAAATGTTTTTTGACCTTCGGTTTTCTCTGCAGACCTCTTAACCCCTGCACTGTATCACTACATTGTTTTTTTGTTTGTTTGTTTGTTTGCTACAACGATAGCCTAGGCTACTTGACCTGAGCTGATTCCTTTTAACCATTGGTCGATAGTTAGTATTCTTTGCTCAAGTTGCCTCAGTAACCCCCTGTGTCTCCTCGATGAAGTGTCCGAATGAAACAAGCAGACTCGTGATTCAGTCTGCGTTGTGGAATGTCGCAAACTGCTTTGTTACAATTGCATTATTTGTTCGTTTATGCTACTTTTATTTACCCGCTGCCATGGCTGGTCGGTTGAGCAAATTCACCTGCCACTACACAAAATCACCCGCATTTGGCAGGTGGCAGTTGCTCATTTCCAACCCTGCTGTCTATGACCACACTAAGCTGTGGACTGAATGTTAGACAAAATTAATGTAGTGGCAAAAACAAGGACGGACATTTTTTTTTTTTTTTCCCATAGTGTTTTGATCAACCCTTTCCTTGATTTCAGCTACAGTGGAAGTAACTGATGTTAGTTGTGTGACGTGCAATAAAATCAAATGAGGTCTGGTAGCAGGTGTACATGGAGTCAATCCCGTAACATTTATTAAAAAAAAAAAAAAAAAAAAATTCAATACAGTCAATGGCACAGCCAATGACTGGATGCACTGGTGCAGCACCCCTGTGGCTTGGGTTACACACATCTTTTATCTCCTGCTCCCCTCTTGACTCTAGAGGGGGCACAGACTCACACAACACACACACAAACACACACACACAAACACACACACACACACACACACACACACAAAGAAAAAAACAGATCATAACTAGAGTGAGGCCCCTTGCTTTCTTTCTTTCTTTCTTTCTTTCTTTCTTTCTTTCTTTCTCTCTTAATTTCTACTCCCTTGAGTGAAGTAGATTATCCAGACCAGCTCCCTGGCAAATTTGGCACTGAGTAGACTCACTGTAAAACTTTGATGTAAATTTACAGTGAAATCTGAACCGTATTCTGCTGTATTATTGTCATATAGTGTTATACTGTAAACTGTAATGCAATCTGGGAGAAAAACTGTGTGATTACAGCACTTTAAGAGAATGTCGTTAGTCACAGGAACTTACTGTAAACCTTATTGTAAGCAGCTGAGCATCTTGGGAAGGTGAAAGGAAGAGAGTAGGATTTAAAAATGTAAAAATTAATCGACGTAACCGATTCATTTTTTCGCAAAAGTTTGTTTTTGCAGCTTGCAATTTTTCTGACAGCCAGTCTCTGTCGCCACAAAGGCACAGCCAAATGACAACCTGCACAGCCTTTTTTCACAGATGTACAGAGTTGCATTGATAAGGCAACCTCCATTGAGTAACGTATGTCACCATTTTTACTCTGCCTCAAAGCGTCAAAATGTTATGAGAAAAATAATTCTGAGACTCTCCCGTTGAACTTTCTGCCATTTAGAACAGCGTTATAGCCATTGTAAAGCCTCATGTCTGCAGTGTTCTCCCTTGCTAAATTTAGCACATGTCAGTATTTGTTTTTTCTTTTTTTTTTTTTTACATTAAAACAACACTGTTGCTTTTGCTGGAAAATAATTTAACTGTATTAATGTAGTGAGGTAGTAAGCCTAACCCAGTGCTTTGTTTTCCACAACTGGCAAAAAGAGCCATGCAAGACTTTTATCTAAGAACCTTTCTAGAACTATGCTCTGTGCTCTATTTCAATAGATATTTGAAAAGGAATATTGTCCCTGTTGCATTTTTTCATGATTCGTAGTAGTGGTAGTAGTAGTAGTAGTAGTAGTACAGTAATAATCTTTATAATTAGATACTAGATACATACTGTAGATTCAAATGCAGTTTACATAACGTAAATATACAGTAATATACTGACAAAACTGTGACCAGTATTGTGTTGTAAATTTACAAGAATACAGTAAAGAACTGTACATTTATTTCTAGTAATACACTGTAATTGTAAAATACAGTAAGAAACTGTAAAAAATACAGTATTTTGCTGGCAAAGCTGCTGCCAGTTAATTACTGTAAACTTACAGTAAAAGGCTTTACAGTGCTGATTTTAAGTGTGCTGTCAAAAAACAGGGATTTCTTTTCTTTTCTTTTTTAATTATTTAAACTTTGTGATTGCTTTTGCACACCTGTCTCTTGCAATAGTTCCATCCAAGCTGCTTGACATAAGTACATAGATGAGTAAATGCAATGCAAAATGTAATTTTTGTTTCAGTCAAATTGTTGCTTTGAAAGTATTTGACCCAATATGTTTTTATAAATGTATAATTGTGGGGAAAACAAATTTTGATAAGAGAAGAGCATCCATTAGCTCAATTTATAATCTAATGAGGTCAATTAGAGAAGGTTGGGAAAGTCCTGGTAAGTTTAATTAGTCCATCAGTGATAGATGCCCCAGATATGTTAGGGCCATCCAGCATACATCTAATGGGACTTTTTCATTAAAGAGACAGATTGATCAGAATATCAAACAGAGCTGGCTTTTGATATTCTCCCTGAAAATGTTTACTGTGTATGATGAGAGATTACTGTAATACTGTAATATAAATCACCACAAATCTTAGAGGGGGTCATTTTTTTTTACCTTTATCATGTCATTGTTATCAGTCATCTGGAAAGTCTCCACATGCAGTTTGATGTAAATTCTGTTTTGCAAATTTTGGACTGGTATGTGAAACACTTAGAGCGTTCACATGAGACATGGTGCTCTTTTAGATATCAGCATGGAGTGCAGCTGATCTCCAGGAGTTTTGGTTCTCTTCTCAGAAGATCCCTTTTCATCTGTGGTTATTTGAGGTCTTCAGACTCCCTATAGTAATTAATAATTCATCTTGTCATTCGAGTGTTCATGATAAACAGTGCAATATCATAACTGCTTTCAGTATTACGACAGTCCTATCAAAAAAAAAAAAAAAAAATAGGCATCTCCAATATGTTTGTAACTGAACACAGCAAGGTAGCAGCGCCATTTTTACAACATTTATGATGCACCCTGCAATGTTGAGGAGGTACACAATTAACAAAACAGAAAGAAATTCTCTATCATCAATCATTATTATCGCTATTTGTGTATTTACCTGCCAAATTGGTATTTAAAGCATTCAGCTATAATTATGCTAACCACCAATCATCATCACCATCAAACTTTATAATTGAATTTTACTGTCTGTCACTGTCATAATCATCAAAAATCAGAGACAAAGTCTATCAAAGCCATTCACCTACCTGTCAATCATTGGCTTTTGATAGAGGACATTAAAGAATGGAAGTGATGTTTCTTGTGTTTGGCTCATCATGCTGTGGACGTCAAAGAGTAAGGCATGCTGGGAGGTAAAACATGGCTCTCCTTCACTTCCTCAGGCCACCTTCTCTAATCAAATTTGAGGGGCTGTTTTGAATAATCTTTGCCCATGGTGCTGCTTAGTCAAATCAAATAAGTGTGTCACAATGGTGCTGGCAATTTCACACAAGCTGCAGGTGCAATTATAAAGCCATACATAATTCCATACACATACAGGGTGGGAGCAGAAAAGTATCTGACTGAAATATTTCAATTTGATTCTTGAAAATACAAATAATGCTTCAACATCTTTGATAGCCCCTCAGGGTCTTATTAGAAAGAATAATTCATCTTCAATAATCTCATTCTACGAGTGTGTGTTTGTGCGTGTGTGTGTGTGTGTGTGTGTGTGTCTGTGTGTGAGAGAGAGAGAGAGAGAGAGAGCGTTTGACTAAAGTAGAAGGATAATTAAAATGCTTGAGTGTGATTGAGTGGTATTCTTATTAGGCATCTTTTTAGTCACTTTCTGAAAAACAAACAAACAAAGATTTTGTAAGATGCATGTGAGATATTTCATTTAAACATACTGTATCAGGGAAGTCATATCATACATTTCACAAAATCAGATGTAACAATAGTATACCTTTTCCTAATTGTAAAACTAACAGATTTGGGCTTATTTGAGAGCATAGAGAATAGCTTTCCAGTTAAAGACCACATCTTTAAAAAAAAATAATAATTTCTGTCATTTCTCCACCTTTTTGCAATTATAAATATGTTGCTTATTAATAAAAACACATTTCCAGGAGATGTTCTAGTAGAACTTGCAGGACATGCACAAAGTCATGTCATTTTGCTATAAATAAATACATAGGTCTCCAACATTTAAGGAAATCTAGAAAACTCACTTACTACAAATGTAAAGCTGGAATTATGAATTCATAAATTACAACGAGCTAGAAAGACCAAAAGTTTATGTGAAGCCAATTCAGCATGAAACAGCCTCTGTCTTATGTATGTATTTATTTATTTATTTATTTATTTTTAAATGCTCTCTCAGAATTACTAGTCATTTGGAGACAAGAAGAAAAAATGACAGTGTCTTTTTGCTATTCTCCTGTCAAAGCTATCCAGGACAACTCTAACTAATGAGACAGCTCATCCTCAGTAAAGGCAGAGCCAACACATGCCAGCAAGTTTTTTTTTTGCTTTTTTTTTCTTCCAACTTCTTCTCATTCCATAGATTCTCACAAGAGTTTCATCAAGCATGCATGCCCCACTGTTTGCTGGAAATCCTGGGACATTAGGGAAATGTTTTTCGGGTCACCCCATTCCTTATTCTCTATGTCTCTTGGCTCCACAGAATCCCAAATACATTACCAGAAAGAATAATATATGAGTGCCACTCCACAAACAGTTGGTGTCAGAGCTGCCATAAACAGACATTTAATCGACAACTTTGATTTGATGTCTGATTCTGGCCAACTGATGCACTGCTATCCAAAAAAAAAAAAAAAAACCAACAACAACAAAACTGAATATCAAAACTTCAAAAAAAACTCAAGTATCTCTCCACACTCAAAGACTTTGCATCTCCATCAGATCAGTTTCAGCTTCTTAGAGTTTAACAGTCATCATGCAGTCTGTTATCTGTCAGTGATGTGATTGCTTGACCTGACAGAACACTGTGAACTTGATCCTGACTGGGTTCATCTTGTTGTAATACACTTCTAACTGACATACATAGTTCTTATGATAATTAACAATTTAATTATTAAAATGTGCCATGGGAATTCATGTACAATACTGATATATCACCAAAAATGAGACGTAATGCTAGCTAACTCAGCATACTTGCCTCACCTAACAGCAACAAACATATAGCTTGAGTGCTAACAGCTATTTCAAAAATATACAGATTTCATACCATGTATGACTTCAGGAATTGTTATGTAGCGCTTACATCAAGCTTTTTTTTTTAATCAGGGCTTTGAAAGTATTACATAGCTCTGAGGAGAGGACATTAGCATAACTGCTGTGTTCATCGCAAACCTTAAATGGGTTGATAGTTAAAGCCGGACCTCGGCCTGACCTCTCTGGTGATAAAGTAGATGATGATGCTTTAGTGACAATTGGAGGGCAGGCTCTGAAGGCCACATTAACAATCGAGAAGGTTTGGGTGAGGACAGCATTGTTCATGTAACTGCAAAGAATCTTCTCCAGCCTGATATTTGGGACAACCTAGGCTACATTTCAAAATTAATATCATCAGACACATGCTTGAGCTTGGGAAACTGCCCATTAATAAACCCAATGGATTAAAATAGGCATGCTTGTCAAGGACAAGACCATCCTAAAAAAAAAAAGAAAAAAAAGAGGGCAGGCAAAGAATTATGCACAAGTAACGATATCTAATATTTCAATTTAAGATCTCCTCTACATCTTATGATTGTGCTGTTTGATGAGTTGAGGCAGCTGCTGGATGATGCATACCGCATACACGATATAGCATGTATTTGGGTGCCAAAAAAAAAGACAATGTTCGTCCAATATCACCATCATTTTGATTCTGTGGATTTAGTAAAACTAGATAACCTTTGAGGATCCATGGTAAACACAATGCCACTTAGTATAAAGAAAAAAAAGTGTATTTTTGACTGAAATGTTCCGCTACTTATACAGATAAAGACTAATGTGGCGCCATGAAAATCGTTCTCGACAAGCCTGCACAGATAGTTCTGAAAGAAATAATGAAGGATAAAATTCCATAAATGTGGAATGAAGTCAGGGGATTCAATGTGGACTTAGTTGGTATAAAATCCAAAAGTGCTGTGTATGAACACCCCTTGCCACAGCAGGCCCAGGCCTTGCTTGCAACTCAGGCTAGAGTGAACAGAGTCATACATAGAGTCATACAGCTAACTCAGTGGGAGGATTGGTAGAAATTACACAGTTGCCTAGACAAATCCGAGGAGATCAAGAATCGACTCATTGCGATGGAGGATGGAAATCATGATTGCACGGAGTTCCTGCAAAGATAGCTTCTGATATGCTCCCCAGTTTTGAGTGGTGCACTGGAGGAGATCGAGATGACTCACAGAATCAATGAGAGATCGCAGCCGTGACAACAAAAAAACAATTGTCTTCAAACTCTCAAGTTTCATTCACATGACAGTTATTCTTCAAGCTGCGAGAGAGAAATGGAAGCCTGTTTTTACATAATGAAGGTAGTTTGCAATCCTGCTCCAGCTTCTCTTCAACTCCAGTTACGTGATGGAAGGCCTATACACAGAGCAAACATTAAAGAATTTTGCATCCCAAATGTTTTCCTTTATCTGCTCTTATTATCTGCTACTCCAGCACAACTAGAAAAAGATACATTAATCCTGGTTAAGGACATTGTCAATCGACATTTGTCACACTGAGGATGATAATAAGGGTTACCTAATGTTTATCAACTGTTTGATGTTTAATAGAAAGGATTGTGTAGCCTCTGTTTATTTGCCTAACTTGGTAACCTAAGCTTTTTTTTTTCGTAATATCACTGATAAAATACAAGAATTCCATGATCTATTTTTAGTCTTCAATTCTGATCATAAATTTTAATTCTTTATACATGCCAATTCACATGTGTACCCCCTGCCTCCTTTGGAAGCTCTTATGCATGAATGTGAGATACATTGCTCCAAAAATAGAAAATCTGAATCCACTGAACTACAAGGCTTTATTAAGACCACAGAGAGTCCTCCTCCATATAAGGCTAAAAAAATATTGGATGATTGGCCTCAAATAATGCAATTAGAGATGACACTAATTGCCAAATTAAGGATTACAAAGAATTAAATTTAATATTCAGAGAGTTTTTCTCTGAATTATATGTTGAATGTTCTGAATTATATGTTGAATGCTGCTCCCACTAACACTAATAAATAAGTGTTGATAATTAATGAATTCTCGTATTTACTGGACTTGCTTAGGTTCAGCTCAGAGCAGAATAAACAGCTGGATTCCCTGTTTGGCTCTGAAAGAGTTTGAATATGTTGCAGAAGGGAAGACTAAAGTTACTCTCAGCTATATTACTTTTGTTGTTTAGACAGATCAACCTATCTTTGTAAGCTCTCCGTTTCTAAACAAGAAGATACTTGCAAACCAAAACATGTCATTAATTCAAAATCTCTCATCATCAGACTTGAACATTTCATCAATTTTCTTGATTTGTATGATCAAACAGGTTTTCTATGAAGGGAGGCTTACCTTCAATAGTACACTGAAACATCAATATTGAATGGTACAATTGGTTGGTTTGAGTTTTGTCTTTCGAATCAGAAATGGGTGTTTGGTCACCTGGAATGGAATTTTCAATGAGCAGTTCTCAAAAGATAAGGGTTCAGCCTAAGTTTTATTAAAACTACACAAATGTTATGAAATTCTGCCCCAATCCAAACTGTCTCTCTTAGATGTCAGTTGTCTAGTCTAGAAAGAAAAGCTTGCCAAGGGTGTTGTTTTTCACCATTACTGTTCGCTCACTCTTTGGAGCCTTTAATACCTGACAGTGAGAAACTATGTAGAGATTGAGCCAATTATAACGAATCATTCAAAGCACAATATTTCTTTGTGTGCAGATGGCATTTGATATATTTGTCCAGTATTTCAGATTCAGTCCACACAGTTGTTTGATCCTACAGCGTTTGATCCCACTGAATTTGATTATCTATTTGGTGTAACTGAACAGGGGTAAATCCAATTTATGTCTAGAAATTAGGCTGCAAGAAGCATTAGACTGACTTCCTCACTTCCAGAGTTTGCTTTCTTGTACATAAAAATCCATTTTTCTGTGTTTGGTGAACCCTTGTTTTGACCTTTACAAGGTATAATATGGGTTGTCCTAATAGCCAAGTCCTTGTGCCACTGGTTCACTCATGCTGTTTGAATAGGTAAACAACCTGGAATGCCACTAAGTCTTACAGAGTCCTGAAGAACACTGTATAGCACAGCCTTTTAGCATTCTAATTTACAGCTGGACTAATCTATGGAACAAAAAACTGAACATTATTCATTTATTTAGTAACATTCCCGTTATCTCTTCAGATCATGTATGTACACACATAGAAAATATAAAATAATAATAATAACATTCTGTTATGGCTTATGGCTCCATGGTTTGAAGAATACATACAGAGACATTGCATCAACATGTTGGGTGGCACAGGACTTGAGAAGATTAGATGTCAGCTTGCCCAAGGCACACCCTCCTTCTCTCGATCTATTCTCGTTTTTCTCTTCTCTCCTCCCTCCATTTCTGTTTGTCGCCAAGCTCTCTCTGGCATTAACTGAGGCAGTGCTTATAATCAAAAAGCCAAAAGCTACTTCCTGATTACATGGACCCATGAAAGATGATTGGATTAGAAATATGCAATAGGCGCAATGAAGAGAGATAGACCAGGCTCTCTCTCTGTCTGTCTCTCTCTCTCTTCCTCTCCTTTCCCCTCTGTGTGTGTGTGTGTGTGTGTGTGTGTGTGTGTGTGTGTGTGTGTGTGCGCGTGTGTGCATCCACCAGAGGTGCTCAGGGCAAAGACGTCAAAAAAAGAGCTGAGATCATCTTAATATTTAAGTAATGTTTGTATGAAGTGTTGTCACACTTGTGCTATTCCATGGTTGTTTTTAAATGTATCAGTCTCTGAATAGAGAGATAAAGAAAGAGTGAGAGAGAGAGAGAGAGAGAGAGAGAGAGAGAGAGAATGTAAATTTGACCTTTCCATTTTCCAATCTAATCTTAGGTCACTACTTTATCTCTTGTAACATTTATTTGCATTCAGTAATGACCTTCGTATCAAACACCAGGGGAATACTGATGGGGGTAATACTTCAATCCTAGTCAAAAGCAATGAAAACTGTTACTTAACACAACCATGGGACACTGTACCTGCTGTCGTAAGAATCCAAAAGAATTTGAAACAACCATAATGCAATGGGAATATGATCTTACTCATGATTACACTCCTTTACTGATGAATCAGCCCTTAATGTAAGTAGTTATTTCTGTATTGTGGCCTTTTTTCACATAGTGTGTATATCTATGGATCAATTAGTCTGAGTTAAATGCTAATTTAGTTATACAACACCGAAAACATATTCTAGTATCAGTTTTGACTGACTGCTTTTTTTTTTATTACCATCCTGTCAGATATGACTGGATAAATAATTCTCTCACTTCTAGTATGATTTAACACCATATCATTAAAATACGCAATTTAATATTCATTAAAAAAGTATCATCTAAAAGTTAATTTGCAAATGCATCATTCATGGTTTAGGTGTTACATTTTGTAGCAATATTGTGGGGTCTATATTTATTCTTTTAATGTCTCCTTTATTGAGCGAGATGCAAATGGTGGAAATAACAACTAATTAAAAAAGGCAATTAATTCAGAGATGTATTAAAGCAATAATTATGCATCAAACAATTGCTCATGGCACCAGGGCTTAAACCAAAGTAAACTGGTAGTTAATTGAAGTATATTGAAAGGTCATATCTCATCTATTTAGGTCTCATCACAAAGTAACTTCATCCACATTGGTATTCAGATGGCACTGATTACAGCCATGGTAAATCATATTTATAAAGTGACTGGTGGATATAGGTGGAATCCTAAATGGGTGTTAGAAACTCACTTTGGGTTAACAACATAACACACAGCATAATTCAAGTTTGTAGATATTCTTTCTTTCTTTCTTTCTTTCTTTCTTTCTTTCTTTCTTTCTCTTTATGCTGCGGTAACCATCCATCTTTTAAGTTGCACTGAGCATTAAAAAGCAACTTGAATTACAAAATTGGAAGACCATTTAAATATCAAAAAGAGTATTAAAGATTAAAGATAATTTATGACAGAAAACCATATACAAGATAATGGACACGGTCTCACGACTGGGAACTGTCTCTCTCATGGTTCTAAAACTGTGAATTAATTTATTTCTCTCTTGTTCTAAAGTCATAATTTTAAACATATTGCTCGACACATTACTGTGTTAGCAAGACAACCTCCACAAACAAGGTGTCAGATCAGGTGGGTGTCATATTCTCAAGGGGGCCAGTATATCACATGTCTATTCTTTCAAACAACTTTAATGACGGCAGACAGGTTCAATAAGGATAGATTTGTTTTTCTGTCCTGGCTCAACAGTGATGGATGTCTGTCAGCCTGGCCTATGACTTCTCTCACCCACCTCTTTGTAACTGAAGGTGAGCTCACTGGAATACAAATGTGTCAGACTGGAGTGAAGCAAGTGCCACTATCAACAGCACATGGACTCATTTAGAGACAAAGAGATGTTTAAAGAAAGAAAAAAAAGATATTAATAGCCAACATGATGTACCTTTAGGAGGGACTTGAAACACTCACATATTAACAGGGGCTTGATTCTTTCTCACTGCCTGATGAAAAAAGGTTAGTTCACTCATAAGCAAGGCTTATGTTTCAGTATTTTTAGTTATTACAAATCATTACTCATTTTTACTACATAATTAAAAATTAACAAGCCTTGCAAGTATAGCTACTTATTTGTGTAATCTTCTTGCAAAGCCCACGGTACCTGATGAGACCGGCGTAGTAATAAAGTTCAAATAAGAAACAACAGCAGGACTGGTCAGAAAGTTTTAATGCAGAAAAGAAGTTACACACAAAGGATCAGATTTTACTGCATCGCAACTATATATTTTAAGCCATCTTTAGGATTTCAGTAACGAAGAGCTGCTTTACAGATTAAACATGTTGAAAGTTACTTTAAATGCTTTTCATCAGTTGGTCTGATGTAGTCCCTGTGAAGAGGATTAAAGCATCATTTCACTGATACATAAGAAGAAACACACCCGCTCCCTATTTTTCTTTCAAATATCAGTAAGGTTGTTTATGAACTGCCAAGAGCCAGTGAAAATGAGGTTTTAAGCGAGAGGGTCCATCAACTTTACGTCTACATGGCTTCATTAACGTGTTTGAAATGTTCCTTTCTCACTCAGTCATCAACGTGTTACTCTGATCACACTGACATGGACTGAGTCAGCCATTACACTTAGGACTCTCTGGAAGTCTTGAACTAAATATGCTATTTTGTTTGATTATTTTGAAAAGCTAAGCCTATTTCAGGCAAGTAAAGTTTTTCAAATTTCTTTGCGACCTCTGTCTGAGCTCTGACCATTTTAGTTGAGTGTGATATTAATAAATTGCTTTGTCTGGCAGCACACAAAACACTTAGTCTGTCTACAGCTTTTGATTCTGGGTTAGGTCTTCCATTAACAATGCATCTCGTGGAAGACCAATTATTCTTGAATGCTGAGTGAGCTGTAGTTTCTCAGAATGGTCAACAAGGTATCAACTGTGGAAAAAAAGAGACAAGGCAGAAAACATACAAGAATAATACACAATATGAATCACAATGAAAAATGTAATCATCTTACCTGCTACGTCTGAAACTACCTTCTGAATACCTGTGACTCTATCTGCAAAACATTTTTAATTCTACCTTATGCAATGAATATGTCAATTAAGTTTTGCAGTTTCTCAAACTTTTTAGATATTTTGATGCGTCCATCTTCAAAGTAACTATAAGGATTTGCCCTTGGGTAATTAAGAAGGGTTCAAATATCTTTATCAAGGATAAAGCCAAGTCAGTACTCTGAGGGAGGATCAGTATTTGAGACCTCTTAGAACATTTCAATTATTTTGTTCTTTTCTTTCTCTTCTGTGGTCAAAATATAACTCATCGCTCATATATAATTTGACACACATAATGTGACAGACATGATTTGTTACTTTTTCTGTTTTCAGATGAACAGTAATGCATTGTTCCTATGAGATTAAGGAAACGTATTAATATATATATATTTTTTTTTTGCTTTGTGCTTCCTCGTCTCTTTATACTTCTCTGGATGGCCCTCTTCAAACCTGAACCAGCTCTCACATACTGTGGCTTGTAGGTTACACCCAAAATACACACACAAAGGTGCACACACACACACACACACACACACACACACACATAGCAAAAAGAAAAAAAAAAAGAAAAACCACACACACACACAAAACAAAACAAAACAGACAAAAAAAAAGCATGCACACACACACACACACACACACACACACAATCACGCAGGGTCACGGTGTGCTAGTGTGTGGCAGTGTGCTGAGCTGATGACAAACCTCAGATTGAATCATCCACAGGCAAACATGGCACTGATGTATGGGCCCCCATCTCAGGCACTTATGTCTCCATCTGGCATCATGATAAATTACCCTCTAGTGATCCACCACGTCCAGTCATCCAACAGGGGCAATAAAAAAAAAAAAAAAAAAAAAAAGGCATACAAAAATAAAACAAACGTGACTGGGGAGCGTACATGTATAAAAATAGTCTTCTGTCATAAAGAATGAGAACAGAGTTAGAGGGGTGAGAAAATATGACTCGCTATAGTCTTTCTCTCTCTTTGTCTTTCACTCCCTCTCTCACTACTCTTCTTACAGGTATTAGGGATATTTTCCACCGTTTTTTTCATTTTTTTTTATTTTAAAAACTTCTGATATGTAGCAGAATCTAGTCAACATGAGACAGTAAGTATTTTTAACATTTGCAGTGCAAAAGATGACAAGCACTTTAACTATAATCTTTTTTTTTTTATTATTATTCAGCTTTATTCATCTTGCACAGAACAATACACGGTGATGTGACACATCACTGTTGAGTATCACTTCTGGATATGTGCTAGCTTTCTAGTAAGTGCCAGTCTCTGTCACTGACACTCACCATGTGGCTGTTTTTTAATGGCTACAAGCTTAAGCATTGCTATTCACAAAGCATATGGTTGTTTGGCAAACCTCCCACACAGAAGCGCCCTGAACACGGATTACAACGTTGATTCCAGCACCAGCTCCCACACATCTGTAAGTCAGTCAGAGCAAGAAAACTCCAGTAAAAAGATACCGAGGAAGTTTGCTTACTAATGAATCCAGTGACTCTTTCCAGCTGTTGAGCTTGGCACACTCTATCTTTACCCCTTGTGTAAGTATGTTTGATTCCTATACATAAGGATATTAGTGGCAGAAATAAGATATTAAGTGTTTAGGGGGTGGGACTGAATATTGAGGCAAGCTGAAATTTCGGCAAGTATGTTTTACTGCAGTAGCAAATTTCAGTCATTGATTTCATTGAGATCTCAAGATGAAATGACTGCAATTGTGATTGTAAGATGAAGGAGAGTTGGGATGAAACACACTCGTACAGTGAGTTTGACAGTGCGGGAAGAGATGGGAGATGAACATGGTGCAATGCAGGGACACACAGAGCCTTCATTATTTCAGCATTACCCTTTGAAGTTTATTCTTTTTCTCAAATAAACGCGGAAAAAGCATCCATTAATGGGTATAATCTCCCCAAGAGCCTTGGCTTCTCTATGACTAACAGCCAGTCTGAGTTATTAAGAATCACCAGCGTGGCCTAATAAACAGACTGCTCTCTCTCTCTTTCTCTCTCTCGCTCTCTTTTCTTTCTCTCTGCCCTCCTCACTCTGTTTATAAATATTTGGATGCTTCCCTCCCAAAACGAGCTGTGCTAGTGGTTTAATTGGAGAGGCGGCTGCTGGCATTCTCCACGGTATTAGATTTATAATTGCTGTTCTCGTGGGAATGAGGGTGGCGGTGACAGCACAAAGGCTTCCTCAGATCCATGACTCTTGGCAGCTAATTTATGGGGTTAGAGGTCAAGTTCAGCTCATAAAAAGTTAGCTTCTTCATTTGTACACGCACGCCCGAGGTGCCATCAAACCTCTCCATGTAACTCAAAGGTAATGGTATTTGCTTTTTTTTTTCTTTTTCTTTTTTTTTTTTTTTTTTTTGGAGAACCGGGTCTGATGGCGGAGCTCACGGTGTTGTTCGTTCCAGAGCTGGCGATAGGTTTCTTAATGATCTTACTGCAGCCCAGTAGGGGACACTCCTTAAAGCATGAACATTACAGAGCTCTGGCACTTTGAGAAAAACCACAAAAAAAGGGAATAGCAAATGCATGCAGAGGAAAGGTCAAACAAATCCTTCTCAAATCCCCTTCTCCAGCATGACAGACTGAAAAAGAAGTGGAAGATTTTAAGCTTTTCACCATTTGAACTGTGCTGCCTTCATCAGTTCTCTCTCTCTCTCTCTCTCTCTCTCTCTCTCTCTGAGCTACTGTAAGAAATTATTTTAGCACAGCCTCTGCAGATAACAGAAGACAAATCAGTAGAGGAGTTAACATGAACTTATGTTAGCTTATTGCTCTTTTGTTCTATAGTGAATGAGCCATTAACTCAACAAAGACAGCCATACAGTAAAGTAAAGGTGGCAAAGATAAAAAAAAAAAAAAAAAAAAAAAAAAAAAAACCCCTCATATTTACTTGACTCAAATTTAATCCAATTAAGGTTTAATTAACTGATTAATGTTTTTCTTTACCTGAAGAGAGCAACTGAAAGTTTGTTCCTTGTAAAGGCAGCCTCTAAGTACTTACCAAAAAAGAAAAAAAGAAAAAAAAAAAAGAAAAAAATAGTCTTGAAACAGTTGGTCTACATTTCATGCAAGTCACATAGTCAATTATGTTACCAGAAATTCGCTGTTTATTGACGATGCTTGTGTGTGAGAGAAAGAGCAGCATTAAGAAAAATAAACAAAATAAGCAAAGGGCTAGCTTGGGCTACAAAAAAAATTAGAGATCCACATCCATTTGGAAAACACTTACAATACACATCAGTTTTCCATTGTAACAACCTTGTCTTCTCCCCCCTCTAGTTCCATCATTCAGCTTTCAGCGTCGCCCACCTGCTGATCATTCTGTCATTGAACTATTGTTTTTACCGGTTATTCTGTTTCTTTTAGTTTGCCCTGCCTCTAAATAATTTACTCTGGTCCTTTTGTATAAACACCACTGCCTTTTCACTGTTTTCTTTGTGAAGTCTTATCTTTGAGCTCTAGTTATAGGTCTGTGTACATGCTGGTTTATTTTGGTTTCCCATATTTAGTCCGGTGTCCTGTTACCCTGATCTTTAATAAACAATCTGAATTGCACATGCATCCAGCCTCTTCTGAAATTCATCACATCCCTTTGTCAAGTGAGTTCCTGTTATATGTCCAGTGAGTGTCACATAATTGTTTTGTTAACAGTACATTTGAAATGTAGCAGGGCAAAACCTAATCAGATCTGTTCTTCAGGTGCCAACTCAGGCTCAGTCCAAACAAGCCAGATATGAAAGAATCTATAGCTGCTAAGCGTATCTACCTATTTGTACATGTATGTATATACATATATGTATGTATATTTGTATGTATGCATGTATGTATGTATCTGTGTGTAGGTCTATCTATCAATGATTATGAACAGACTGAAAAGACTAGTCACCCAGTCCGTTTGTTCGTAACGCTCAACACATCCCATTTGAACACTGAGTCATCCAGGGCTGACTCTCAGTCCCAGAACCTCCCTGGAGCGTTTCACAGCCAAGAAAGCATCTGGTAGAGGACTGCTCTAAAATCTCTCAGCAGGCAATTGAACGAGGCCGTTTTGGGGCTCTTTTTCCGTGCCAATGCAGGCTTTCCTGGATTAGCTAGCACCTGGGCTACTCTGTGTTCAGTCATGAACACACTTGACTATGATGAAGCAAACAGAACCCTTATCTGAGGGGGGGGGGGGGGGGGGGGGGGGGTGTCGATTTGACTTACACTCATTTCTTATTGTTCAGAGAAGAAACCTGTTTTAAACAGAACAAACTGAAGCTCTATAAATAATATGGAGCATCCAAGAAACTGTGCATCTCAACTTTTTCACTTCAACAATAGTGCTGTCTGAAAAATGACATTTGACCGTTCGTGACTAGGAATGGCAGCTCCAGTGTGATGTTCTGATGTGTCCATGCAGTAATTGGTACATCAGCCTTGATGAGAAGTAATCTGACATTTAGTAATTAGTCATTAAAACATACCATCTAATGAATGACACCAGAACATGGTGCATGTCACTGTGTTCCCTTTGTAAAGCTGGCTACTTCAATCTTCAGCCATAAATAAACCACAGCAGTGTACATTTTCATGCCAAATTCTCCCTAACCTGTCTCCTGCATTGTCAGAAGGAGCCAGAATAAGAAAAGGAGTACACTGTAGTTTGGTGCTCTATGATTTGATTTATCCTGTGTATGACAAGACGCAAAGAAAACACCAAAGAAAAGAGGAGAGACAGAAAGAGAGAAGGGGAAGGCAGTGAGAGAGAGAGAGAGGGAGAGTGACAGAGTGAGGGGGAGGGGGGGTGGCAGTGCTGAGTTTGGTTGTGTGCAACTTTCACCTTAATAGGAAAGTCACGATAGACAGCCTTGATGTTGTCATTGCAGTGAAGAGAAAGGGAGAGAGCGAGAGATAGGGAGAGAGAGAGAGAGAAAGGGAGAGAGAGGGAGAGAGAGAGAGAGAGAGAGAGAGAGAGAGAGAGAGAGAGAGAGAGAGAGAGAGAGAGAGAGGAGGCTTGTGAAATACAGAGACAGGGGAAGTAGACTTACTGCTGAATTGAACCTTGTTGTACATATGAATCTGCTGCCTGTCTGCCAAAAACTCAGAAAGTTTCCATGTCATGTTGATGGACCTGTAAGCATCGCAAAAGACAGTTAACTTTAGGACACATACACATTTTTAATGAAATGTTCTGGGGTTTTTTTTAGGGAATATAAGACTTTTTTTTTTTAAATCATTATTGTTCGTAATGACTACAGTTTGTACTATAACTGTTGTACTATAACTCCAGTGACATACAGTGTTTATTTGTTAAATTAGTTACAGTTACAGTTGTATGCTACACTGTGGCAACAATTTTTTTTCTTGTTTTTTTTTTTTTCTTTGTCTTTTTCTTTCATAAATATCTGATCCAGAGTAAATGGGCTAAATAACCCAACATCAGTTGGTCCCCAATATGTAAAATTAGATTTCACTCAATCTTACCTATGTTGAGACATTTAGTGTTGTTCATAGTGCTATAATTTGGCTCAAAATTATTCAGCAATCAATATCTAATGTGTGCCTTGGCTATGTCTCACCGCAGCAGTCGTCTGTGGTCTGTAATTGGCTGACTTTTTTGTTTGTTTTTTTGTTTTCCTTGCAAGGCACGACAACTGAATAAAATTACGTTATCACAGTGTTGCAGTTGATGCACCCACTCTGCAAACGCTCCTTTTGTTCTCTCCTTGAAAAAGGAAGCTGACCAGCATGGGAATAAGGAATCAGCATTCATTAACATTTCATTTGCCTCCAATCTGCCTGCCTTTGGTTTCGTGTCTACACTCTTTGTCTCAAGTCATCTCCACCCACCATTAGAGCGACATCTTCAGTGTGGATCAGACACCTGAAATCTCCCTTTAAAACTAGGAAAATATCCCATCTACTTCTGGAAAAGAAAGATCAGCTTCAGTTCCAACTACTGTTAACAAAACAAACGATTGCTGTAAGACAAAATGCCAGAGTTGGTTTCTGTTAATGGTGTGTGATGGTAAAAAGATCCTGGCACTAATGTGTGTGGTCTATTATCACTGGTGTGAGTTCTGTGGCCAGGCTTGACCTACAAGAGTCTGTAGATAACAAAAGCCATTAGGTAAGCCATAAGGTATTTGCTTTGCATTCTCACCTCATACTGAATGGTAACATGCATAAAGTTACTGAAAAAAGCATTTCATCAAATTTCAGTCTCATTATTTGAGGTGGGTGTATGATTGTACATCTACGTCAAATGTATTCCTCATAGCACTTTTTTAGCTGGAAGCGTGATGCAAAGTTGGATTTACCTCTGGGAAAATTTTAGCTGAAGAGATGCAATCAATCCAACCGAGCTATCATTTCAGTGGGAAGCTCCTGACATTGTCATTCACTGAAAATCCCAGTATACCCAGTGATGTTAATCTTACCATTGCTGTCACCATGGTCACTAATCAGGGTAACTGTTTTATCTGGGATGGATTTAACTGAATAGGTTGCTTTGTAGCAGATTCCTTGAACATTGCCCTAGATGAACACGTAGAGGAACTTCTCATCAGTATTATAGGGTGCTGATCCAGGGTGTTAAACGTTCCCATAAAAGGGTCCATTGGTCAAGGTTGGCAGTGAGGGAGATAGCCTTTGTCACACGTCTTATCTAGAGTGTTCATCACTGTGGCCTGGACAGAGCCAAACACTGTCATTTATCTGATTTAACTAACAAAGACCAATCACCTTCAACACAGGCCCCCGGGGAGACTTAAATGCATCCTTGTCTAATGCCTGTCATGAGGTTAATGTGATAGTCGGAACCAACAACATGAAGATGTAAGCTATATTGTCATGTTTGGCAGCTAAATTTACATCAATATATAGTCAAACATGCGTTCTTCTGACTGAGTCACATGTGATGGTGAACTGTTGACTCCTTGAACGGTTTACAGTGTTCAATGAAAGGGAGGACAAAAATGTTGGTATCCTGCTAGTGCTTGTTTTGAGTTTAAGTATATCCTATTTATCTCTATTATGTTATTATGTTTATTATATTTCAATTTGCCTTATTCAATAGTGTTAACGACTTGAACATTAACATGGAAGAATGCCATTATGGTGGCTCAGTGAGAGCTGTTTTCACATACTGCATGCATGTATGTAGAGTTAAAACTGCAATTATTGCTATAAATCTCTCTCTCTCTCTCACTCTCTCTCTTTATTTCGTACACCACATTTAATGCTCTTCTGACAAAACATGTTATCCATGGCATTCATATCCCAAACACACATTGTAATGTTTATCTAATATGCTGTAGCAATATTTTCATGCAGCTACAAAACCTTTTTCAGTCTTTCCCTCCTATTCCAGAAATACTCACTGAACTATTTCGGAACTATGCATAGAATGTCAGGGATGTTAATGAGATCAGGTTCAGAGCAAAGTCCATGTACTTATACCTTAATACTTTCTTTTTCACCATCAAGGAAATGACACTGATTGGCTTCCCTCAGTCATACCATGTCTCAGCCTAGAAGCCCATTTAATCAGCTTCTTCACTGGGGAATTACAAATTAATTAGAAAATTAATTAACAAGAGGAAAAAAAGGCATTTGGCGCATGTCCATGTCATAGTCCACATCCTTATTTTTGTTTCTTTATTTCTTTAATTATTTAAAATGGGGGATGGGAAGAGGCAGGCGTGTCTCTTCAGAAACAGGTGGCAAAAAGAGTTAGACAAAATCAGTATGAAATAAGATTAGAGCTAATATGGAGATTAAGATGATTGTGCAAAACGTATATCAATTAGATTTGCTCAACACTGGTTGAAACTTGTTTGTGGAATGAAAAATTAAAAAAAAAAAAAATAAATAAATAAATAAATAAATAAATATAACTTTTTAAAAAAAGGATATATCTTGTGCACTGTAGTAATAGTGGACTGTTGTATTGCTCTTGAATGGGGGGGGTTTAAGTGTACATAAAATCAGACAAAATATTAGAATGATTCATATACTAATGAGTTGATGCAAACTGAATATGTGGAAGGAAGCTGTTAATTACACTGGTTAGATAGAATATGTCTGTGGTCTAGTTAATTTCCTAATGCATCTCTTTACTGACACATAATGTGACAACCTTTACCTAGTGACATAGGTTACTGAATTAGCTTTGGATCTGACTGATAAATGGCATGAAATTAAATTGCGATAACAGAAAATGAGTTAAAGTACACCAGCTTTATGAATGGCAGTGAAATGTGGTAATGGATATGAACAATTTAAACAAGCAAATGTTCTCACAGAAAAGTAACAAAAACAGAAACATGCTAAATTTGAAGCATTCAAGTGTTCATTAAAATCAATTACAAAACATAATAACTTGCTGACAAAGTTATTTTCACAGCTAAATACTCATAAACTTGATTTTGTTTGTTTATGATCTCCGTGAGATATTTATCAGTAGTAGTGTCAGTGGAGTCTTCCTCTATTTCTTTACTAATAGTAGCCATGTCAACACATGCTTTCTCCTGAAAGGAGAGGTGTGTCACCATGGCTACAAATAGCAAACTCTGACATTTTGAATTCAGGTGAGTAATTACTAGTCAACATCTCTGCACAGCTGTGATAATTTTTTAATTTAGACTTGAACAAATATATGTTTTTTTTGTTTTGTTTTGTTTTGTTTTTTTTTTTAAATTACAAGAAGTTTGCAAAGGTTTAAATAGTTTACACTGTCATTGGCTAACTTAGCATAAAGTTAGCACACGTTTCAAATACAGGAGTTAGGCCTAACAACTTGTCTTGCTGATGGTAGGAACCTAAATAACAACTTTAACTTTTGACTGTGGAGACATTCATGAATGAATATCATCAGCAGAGTCATTATTTACATAATATGATATGTAATATTAGCATGGCCACATCGATTATTTAATTAATTTGTGCTATATCTTTTTGCCATTGTAGCATTCTGTTAATACACGTAGACTACAACTTGTCCACTGGGAGTGCTTTAACAGAGAATGATGTCAAAGATGGGATGTGTTTCCAGGGCTGGACACACAGCCACAGAAACAGTGCTAGCATATTTAAATGTTAATCATGCTCCGAATGATTAGTGTGTTAATGCTGCAGGATATCTGCAGGGCATCAGTGGAGGCTGGTGTCCTACCTGTGTCACTGATCACAGAAACATCAGCTTGAAGTAGCATTACAGACAAAATGACAGGACTAGAACTCTATTTGTCAGGAGCAGAAAGAATGATATTGTATATATCCTTTACATGCATGAATTTTGATACACTGTTTACAAAATCCTTAGCTGTATATTTCTTGTGTAAAAGAGAGCTCTAAGAACTGAAAGCATGGAAACACTGGATCACCCCCATTTGTGCTCGTATGTAGAGTCTCAGCAACAAGGCAGCACTTGCTCAATCCATTTAAAGAAAGCACTTGTAAACAGGGAGCAGACCCAAATCACCCTGCTAGCAGAGGAAGCAGCCTAGAGGTGATGGTAAACAATATGGATGCCTTCGACGTAGAGTGTTAACAGAAAGAAACAGGGTGTTGGCACTCTAACCATGCTTCCTGCCTCCTCAAGCCCCTCACGGAAGAAGTGTGAGGCAGCACTTTGACTTAACTCACAATCCAGCTGGAGTCCACGGCAGCACCACCATACATCAGCTCAGATTAGTGTCAGACAAAGCAAACGATCACATCCAGCCAAGCAGTTCTGCTCCGGGGATCTTAGCATTTTACATTGGGGTGGGGGTGCGGGGGGGGGGGGGGGGGGGGGGGTACAGGGGCAAAGATACAGAGACAAAGTTGAATCATATTATAATTTTAATATCAAATTTTACAAGATATGTTTTTTCCTCTCTTCTCACACTCAAGGCAGTTAAGGCAATCACATATTGAGAGCATTATGAGACACACAGTAAACTCTCTCTCTCTCTCTCTCTCTCTCTCTCTTTTTAATGTTTTTTTCCTGGTTTGTCTTAGGTAATAATTGTCTGAAATGTTGTTGCTTGTTTCAGTCACACATAGAAAGTATGGTTTCATAAATTCATCTCAAAGAAACTTTTATTTTTATTTCCACAGAATTATGTTATTATCATTGTTGTCTCCCCTTTGAGAACGTCATTTATGGGTTTCAGGAGCTTTGCTATCAAATTCGAACACCTTTCTCAGGGAATGTTAAATACATTCAACCCAGAATAACTTGTTTTCATTGATCACTTTGGACAATAATAACTTAAAAAGTGACAACTTGTGATTTTTCTTTGTTGATCAGCAAATGAATAATTCATCTTAACCCAGATCTCACTGTAACCTTTTCAGTAATTTCCTTAACCCAAGCTTTACTTAACAAACTTGTAATCTACTGTCAGTGGCATGATCAAATATGAATTCCTTTGGCTCATGTCTGATGGGGCAGTGGCCTCAGAATAACCTATCATTTACGGTTCATTAACTCTCAGTCCATTAAAACCTCCCCTCAAATTTACTAAAGAGACACCACACACACTGAAATTTGCCTTTTAGAGCAGTGTGTGTGTGTGTGTGTGTGTGTGTGTGTGTGTGTCATAGATGGCTCTACTCAGGAGGAGACAACTACAGGTATTGCCCAAGTCCTCTCTTCCTCTTTGATGTGAACTTCAGCAAATTTAATGAGTTCTTAGGTGAATCACATTCCGCAGCCAGTGATTACAGTCTCTGTCATTCTCGTTTAAGTCAAAGGTATCACTCAGCCATTGTTTCATTATAGCAAAATCTTTATTTTTAATACATGTCTTATTTGAGAACAGAACCTCTCATCTCTGTATCTGAATTGCATTAAATTTGGAGTTTTTTATCTGTCTGCTCAGAATTATTCACCCAGCCATGATTCTCCCCAGTTCTTTTAAGGTAAGCATACCCATCCTCCGTAGAATCAGATGAGTCAAAATGATGATCATCTGCATCTGAGGGTTGGGACAGACTGTTCAATTCACAAACTGTTTGACTACAGAAAATGCAAGGAAGGTTAAAGAAGGTGAGGTCTCTCATAGGACATGCTCTTTGACCTTGCCCATGTCTAAGGGGGGTGGATTACTAAGGAACCACTATCAGTAAATTCAAAAAGGGTAATACACTTCCCTGAGTCCTTTCCTCTCCTCCAGGAGGCTGAGACTGAATGATATTTCTTCTGCATCACACAAATGATGGGGAAGGTGTCACTTTGGCTAATCTTAACTCGACTGACAGGGTAAGAAATTGTCTATGGTAATGACATCCACTAGTGTAACTAGTGAAAGGCACAGGAACAAAAGGAAAATACACATTTAAGTTACCGGAGACGGCAGGAGACAACACTCTAGCCCACAGTCATGCAGTGAAACTCCTTCCAAAGAACTCACCATACGCACCCCTAAATACCCCCTAGTTATACTCTCAATTCCTGCCAAACAGTTATCCAAGAGAAACAAAGCCAGACAATCTTTAACTCTTGTAAACACATAGGATGAAAGATGGTCACATAAGCATTTTCTTATATGTACGTTGTTAATTTATGTACATTGTTAACTATTTATTTAACTACTTATTAGTTTATTTTCTTTTTTTTTTTTTAACACTGGGCGACCACTTGTACAGGAATTGATGTCATTAACTTGTAAGTGCCATAGGTTCCAGTTGCCAAAGCAAGTGAGTTGAGGTCTGGTCTGCATCATGCTCTTAAAGAGAGAGTTAGACTGGCTGTGAGTGAAAAACCATGTCAGCTCCACTCCACTTTAAAACCAAATCGAATTGGTCTCAAAATAGGGCTTTTGACACACTCAGGTTTTTTGAAGACATCCGGTGACTGAGAACTGCGCCTGGGTGATAGTGCCACTTTTTAATTTGATATCAGACCAAGCACCCTAAATATTAATATTGTAAATATTAGTATTGTTGATTACAGTATACTGCAGACCAGGAAACACAGACTTTTTCATTTTTCCTACAAAATGAAACATATATCACATGCCTCTATGGTACTGTGATATACAAACTGCAAGAACCCAATCTAAATTCAAAGCTGATTTAACATGTCCTTGGGATGGTAGTCATTTTGAAAAATTCCTATGGTTTAGCATAAATCTATAAGCTGTCAAATGACACCTTAGAAATATGAGATGCCTAACACCACTGCGTAGCTCAATAGGTAATTATTAATGACTGAAATACAGCCACTGTTGAGTGTAGGATATTTAAAAAAAAAAAGAAAAAAGTGTTTCTTAAAATAAGAATAGAGATTTTCATACTTTCATAACCTGCCATTGATTCATGACTTTAGGTGTTATTACCTTTTTAATGTATGCAAAGTGGAAGTGAAGGCAGTTTGTAGTGTCCAGCACAATAGAAATTGAATCACAATAGAAATGGAGAGAGCAAAATTCTGAATTCATGCTTTCTACCTTAAAGTTGCTAATTTTAATTATCATTAAGGTATTTCACCTCGCACTAATCCTCTATCCTTTCCCCCATAATATAGGGCAACCCCCTTCTGAACTACAAGTCAGACAACATATCATGTTATCTGACATTATTCATCTTCATACTGCGGGAATATAATGATGTTTAGTTTTTCTCAGAGTGAAATATGCAGCAGTTTTATTCAGTCAGTCATTTATTTTCAGTATGATTTCTGATGAATTGCTTGTGCTAGACTGATGGGCAATGGTATTTAATGAAGGTGGAAAATTCTTTTAAGAGAAGAAACGAGAGAGCGTGGGTCCGAATAAAAACACTGTTTTCAGACATCGTGATCTTTAAAGCATCTTACAGTGTAATATTTATAGACTGAGAAAGGACTGGAAGTAATATTATTTACACCATTAGGGGATTAGGTGTGTGTGTTTGCGTGTGTTTGTGTGTGTGTGTGTGTGTGTGTAGGCTGTATGATGTTTTAATTGGCTTTACTGTATATGTTGATTTTTTTTTTTTTATAAGACACGATTAGGTTTGCTGTTAGCAACACATTAATACAAACCCAGATATACAATATACACAGCTATTCTTCAACTGGCTCCTTGTATGTGTTAAATGCATGCGCGCACACACACACACACACACACACACACACACATATATATAGATTTGGCTTCACAAAAAACAGACAAAGAGAGACAGATGCAGAGAGAGAGAGATAGGCAGAGAGAGAGAGAGAGACAGAGAGAGAAAGAGAGACAGAGAGAGAGAGAGCATGGTAATCAGATCTAACACTCAGTTGAAGCTGTGCTATCTTGTTTATTTTTCTATGTATGTTTAAGATCCATTTTAACTGATATGCAGAGTTGAAACTTATACCTGCCATGAATATCGGAGTAAGTAAAGTTTCCACTTTTATCCCCATTTATTTTTCCAATTCTCATTATCTGCTAAATTTTCATGATGATGCCAGATTCCTGAGTGGCATATCTAAACATTTCAAAGTCTCTCCATCAAATCATTTATCCTGCTCTCATTATACATATTGGCATAGTATGACCACCCCCTTTCTTTCTCTCCCGCTCTCTTTCTCTGATTTATTTATTTTTTTCTCCTAAGCATCAAATGGCCTGGTGATATATTATTTCTTTCATGCCAGTACTGAATTAAAATGCTATATCACTTTCTGCTGATGTGGACTGGGTGAAGATGTATTGATATGCATTGAACAAGAACAGGGTACAAAATAAAAAGCTTTGAAAGACTATCCTGGACACTTCTCTATCTCACAGATGGCCTCTCATACTGGAGGAAGTCTACACATACCCTTCCCCTCTCCTCCTAGAGGGGGTGATTTACAAGTTATGGGTCTTTTCTCCTTCATTTCACTGTCATTGAAAGTAGATTAGGTTGGACTCAATTGCTTTAGACATCAAACACCAGCAAGTCAATTTATCACTTTGGACCATTCAGCAAAGGCTTGCAACTGTCCTCTGTGCACTCTTCCATTCCTTTCAGGATCATCTCCAACTCCGTGTCCCTCTCTCTCTCTCTCTCTCTCTCTCTCTCTCTCTCTCTCTCTCTCTCTCTCTCTTTCTCCCTCTCTCTCTATCACTTTGTCTATCCTTCTTTTATAGAGTCAGTCATTGCAAATTCTCTAACCTTTTCTGTGCTCCATAGCGACATTAAGTCAATCGTAGCTCCTTGGGGCTAAAGGCACTCACTCCCTCCTCTCTCTATCCTTTCCTCTCTTCCACCCCTCTCCTTTTTTTCTCTCTCTTTTATCAGGGACTTGTGAGTGGCAACCAATCAGGGGCTGAGTCCCCTCCGCCTCAGCTTCCTTGACACCCAGTGTGAGGAGTGATGCAGGGAGAGAGAGAGAGAGAGAGAGAGAGAGGGAGGGAGGAAGAGAGAGAGAGAGAGAGGTTTGGAAAAGCACAGAAGCAGTTTGAGCAAGCGAAAGAAATACACACATACACAGAGACAGTACAAAGAGTAGCAAATAAGCATAAAGGAGAGAGAGAGTGTGTGTGCGTGTGTGTGAGAGAGAGAGAGAAAGAGAGAAAGAGAGAGAGAGAGAGAGAGAGAGAGAGAGAGAGAGAGCAGTGAGTACGCATTCAGAGGAGTAGAGCAGTGAAAGAGAGAGAGAACGAGAGAGAGAGAGAGAGAGGAGCAAGCATTTGAAGGAGAGTCAAGCAGGCAGCTGCGCTCTCTCACTTTCTCACACATGCTCTTTCGCTCTCACACAAACACACGCACACTCACACACCGGCATAAGACAGTAGTCAGTTTTGGAATGTAAGTACGCATCATAGGTGACAAAGCAGGCAGCTCTCCACTTTGCTAAGGAGAATAGGGGTAACATGCACTTGCTGCACAGTGGAACAGTGGAATTCAAACACTGATGGTGAGTGTCTCTCTCTCTCTCTCTCTCTCTCTCTCTCTCTCTCTCTCTCCTCTACAAGAGTGCAGTGATGTACGTAATTTGTTTCCTGGCTTCTTGAATTTAAGGGTTATTGTTCAGGCAGATGTGTCCTCCAGACCAGGACTCATGGCTTGGTAACGCTGCAGTATTTTTTTTTTTTCACCAGGGGAAGTATTTGATTAAAGTTTCCCCATGATGGATTTTAGCAGCATAGACAGCAGCTCTAAATCACCGTTATGTGTGAGCAGACGATGACAGCGATTTGCATGATTGGTCCTCTCTCTTTCTCTCTCTCTCTCTCTCTCTCTCTCTCTCTCTCTCTCTCTCTCTCTCTCTCTCTCTCTGGATGGCTCCAGAGAGAATGGAGTTGTTCCCTGTCTGCTGAACTGTGGTGAAAATAAAAATATCAGTACAGTTGTACAAGAGGACATCGAATGATCATTATTTGTCCTGCCAGTGCATACATATTTTTTGGCCACTAAGACAACTTTGTATGAGAACAGAAAGAGGAGATTTAAAAAACTAAAAATAATGATGATGTTATTTTTTTGGGGGGGGGGGGGGGGGGGGTGCACTGCTATCGTCTGTTGTTATTGTTTAATGTTCTGTTATGTGATTATGCAAAGGTTCTTTTGTTGGACTACACACATAAATGTGCAGTTAGTCTTACACCTGCGGAAGAGGTCCCTCAGTTTTCTGTTCTTTTTTTTTTTGTTGTTGTTGTTTTGTTTTTCTTAAGTACAGTGATACGGTTTGCTCAGTTCAGCAAATTGTCTGTACCCAGTAGTTAAACCCACTGATGTTAGGAGATGTCTTTAAAAAAATCTTATGCAAACAGATAATCTGTAGGCAAATTAAGGTCCGATGGAACTAGATAAAAGTCAGTCCGCTTCCTTTGTTTAGTGCACATACGTTCGATATGGTCGCTGTGCATACTGTTTAAAATTCAAAGGCTTCAAAGCTCCTTGTAAGTCTGTGTTATAATTTACAAAGGACTTCAAAAACATTGTCAAAGCCAGTTACTGCTGTCTCTGTGCCATCTCCCACTGTGTCTTTAAGACATGAATTCCTCAATTACTCAAATATTTTCCCCCTATTCCAATGTGAGGACCAATATTCTGACCTTCAGAGCATAAATCTAGTGTTTTCCAGGATAAAGCAGCTGAGAGACAGTTACTGTGGTGTAAATGTGTGCATATGTGTACTGTGATTAGATGTTTTATGTAGTTGTCTCACTATGTTTGTACAAACACAGAGTGAAGTCTATAATGAGCATATAATCATAACTACTCTCTCTCTCTCTCTCTCTCTCTCTCTCTCTCTCACTGCTTTCTCTCTCTCTCTCTCTGCTCCGTGCTACACTTCTGCATATAGACATTTTTATGGACTTGTAATGATTGATACAGGTGCAGTCTGTAGCAGGTCATTAGTGTACAGCCATTATTGTCAAACACAAATTAACCACAAACATGCCTGCTGAATTACTGTCACATGTAATGGCCTCTTTGAATTAGAATATATAATAGCCAATCACACCTCATGCAGCACACACACACACACACACACACACACATTGTCACCCAAGAGTCCATAAAACCCCGCACACACTATATCAGGGCAGAGCAGACACAGCGTTGGCTCCTGTAATGTATATGAACAAAAACAAATGAGAAAAAAAGAAAGGGGGGAATTACAAATGACAGTGTAATCTAAAGGACAACTGAAAAACAGAGACAGATTAACATATAACATATACTTTTACTGTAGTTATTCATTTAAGCATGGTGATGGACAAAACAATACAAAAATAAACCTTCCCAAACAGCATTTTATAGTTTTCTAAAAAAAAAAAAAACCTCTTTCCTACTGAATCTGCACAACTGTGTAAGTTTGTTTCATAACTGATTGGACATACATCTAGACCATAATGTATGGTACAATAAGTGTTATAAATAGTCTCAGAATGAATATCTAAATGCGATCCTCTCCCATTTGTCCTTTTGGCTCAAACTGGAGCACAGTAATAGCAACAGATGATTGACTTTTTTAGGCTCTGTTATGACACTGATATGGCTTTCAGTGATTGGATAACCAGAGGCCAATTTGGCCTGATTGGTCAGTGCTTGCTGGGCTAAACAGTATCTGGGTCTGATCCATGTCTAAGAGTCTTAGGGGATGCAACATTACACTAGCACATCAACACAGAGAAAGACAGGAAAAAAAGAAAAAAAAAAGAGGAGAGTAGTTTGTGTAGAGTCACCTAGATCGGCCAGCGAAACCAGTATTAGCGGTGCTGGAAAGGTCGAGGGCTCCACCAAATGGCCATTTCTGTCACTGCAATGAAACCACAGCTCAACAAACTCATATCTTCACAAGCTCTGACCAGCTCCAAATGCTGATTACTTGACTGTAGATTCTCCCTTATTCTCAGGTTACTCTGCAGTCTTAGAGTACAAACACATCTGTAGGACGTGTTTTTCTTTTTCCTAAAATTGATCTATCACTCTTCTCATCCAATCTAGATGAATCGTTGATGCTTTGTGCATGGTGAGGATTGGTCAGGAAGGTAGAAGAGAAGGAAAATATCAGAAATAATAGTAATAATAATAATAATAATAATAAAAAACAGATTGTCTTTGAATGTTTAATATTGTAGAAATTGTGTACGGTATACAGTTTTTATAGTTGTAGGGGTTTGCACATCGTCTCTCCCTACCTCTCTCTCTCACACACACACGCACACACTCACACACACACACTTACTGAGGTCTTTGGATGCATGTGTGTATGTGTGTGTGCAGTGGATTCCATATGCAGGTTATACTAAGGTTGTGAAAGAGGCCAGTGAGGAAACAAAGGGCTTAGGGAAATTATGCATGAAATGAATGCAGGCACACACAATATGTTAGCTCACATATGGCTGAATACATCAACCTGCAAACAACCATGTCAAAGTATATAGAGGAAACAGACTGATTTGTTGTGAGAGACATATCAGATATGTTCTTAACAGATAGGTAGAGAGAGAGAGAGAGAGAGAGAGAGAGAGAGAGAGAGAGAGAGAGAGAGAGAGAGAGACGGTAAGAAGTGGAGGTAGACTGGTTGGACAAATGAGACTATGTTGAGCTCTGGGAGTCATATTCCCCACAGAGGCTGCTGCTCCAGACTGTTTTATAGATCTCTGGAGAAATCCAGCACAGCTTCGCCTCGTAGACAGGACTGGAGCAATTACCCAGACCAGATCTTGCTAGCTGGGGCACAAGCTCAACTTCCACAACTTACTTTAGCCGCGCGCGCACACGCGCGCGTGTGTGTGTGTGTGTGTGCGTGCGTGCGTGCGTGTGTGTGTGTGTGAATGCTTCTATTTGTATTTCAGATGATAGTAATAAGAGCTTATACACTTAAAACAAAAATGTGTGGATCAAGTATTTGAAGGCATGGAAGTTATCAAAATGTTTGTATTTGATAACAGATGAGAAAAGGAGAGAAAAGAGAAAAGGAGCAATTAACATCTGAGAGTAGATATTCAGTATTTTTTGTTTCTTTTCTTTTTGTTTATTCTCTCTCTCTCTCTCTCTCTCATTCTATCTTTTTTTCTACTGTTGTAGAGAAATGCAACAGGCAACAGCACTGATGGTTTTCTACACAAGCAACTTTTTAATACACTCAAGGCTTCTAATTCACTAATCACGTTGGGATAATTAACATATTAAACATCTGGCAGGGATTTTTTCCTCTTTCTCCTCCATCCTCTCATCCTCTTTTTTTTTCTTCTTAAGCATTTGCTGGAATTTTAAAAAGAAGCTCTGGTCTGATACTTAATAAGCATGATGCATCAAAGATTAATATCCAGAATGCCATTAAAACTCAAGGACAGCCTTGAATGATAATTAGAAAATGCAATCAGCAGAATCAGCCCAGATTAATTGCTGCAAATATGTCCTGATTTTCTGGAATCTGCCTGTCATAGGCATGGTAGGGCTTGACTCACAGGAAGGCGATAACACAAAATACTTTATCTGCTTATGGCTTAGTGGCAACCCGCCATCTCCCCAGAAGGAGGAAAAAATGAGAAATTTTCTAATTTGACCATTCAACGAGGCACATTTTCAAAATCTAAATTCAATAGGAGCAATGGTAGTGCTGCCTTAGGAGTCCCTGGATGTACAGTTGCTTTTCATGAGACGGTTTTATTAGAGAACTTCACATAAAGCCATGTTTATAAGATGTATGATGGTAGGGACCCAAGCTAACTTACATGTATGTACAGTCATCAGTTACTGTGATTTACATCAGAGTGACACACAATCCAACAATAAAGAATTTTGAATGGGAAGATGAATAAAAAAAAAAAAAATTCGCTCAAATATTGTCACAATGGAGAAGTGAGACATACTTTGATCCATCATCAGATGATAACTGTTAATTGTATTGTGATAATACCAAAATAACAGTGATTTCTTTTTATTTTTAATCACAACCTAAAGAATAAGTAATAGATGCCAAGCTCCACTCAAAAGCACATTCAGACTTCTAAGGAAGCTGCCAAGGTCACTAAACAGATTTGAGCTGAAAACTGGATTTATTTCAACACTTTATGTTAAGAACTGGATTCGGGATTCTATGAATATTTGCTTCATTCAAGGATCAATTCTGAACATTCCATACTTTGAGAATGTCTGATCTACGGTGACACTGAATGTCCAACACAAAGCGTGAAAGATCAAATCTTATATAAGGAGAATCATACTCTATTCATAGGGACCTCTACAGACCTCCTGAATGTCAAAATGTTCTACAATCTCATAAGTTCAGAGTGAGATGTATGTCTAATCCTCATATTTGGCCACAGACAGCCTTTCATACTAGGAGTGCGTGAATTCATTGCAGGCATTAGCCGATGCAGAGCTTTCGCGAATTACAGGAGTTGGCACACTTTAAAAGTGATAAAGTGAATAATGCCTTTTTTTTCTTTGGGATCTCATTAGCTAAATGATTTGATTTGTATTCACCAGATAATGTTCATTTACATGCAGTACTTCAGTCTCATCAATGGAACCATAATACTCATTTGTTCACATACAAAGAGAGTCTCTTTGCTCATTCTGCTGCTTCCGTTGACATTGGATGTGGGGTTTTTTTGTTGTTGTTTTTTTCCCCCCTTTCTTTCCTTCTGTCTTTCTTTCTTTCTTTTTTTTTTTTTTTTTTTTGTCCTCCAGATCGTTGAACAAAAAGCAGTGATATTATGAATCTGGTCCTCATTTGCTCTCGATTCCCCCAAGAGATACGTAATGAATGCTTGTCAGGGTTGCTTCAGCATTTTGGCCTTTACCCAGATTCAGAGAAAATGGGCTGCTCAAGAATGAGGAGGGGAGAAGATTTATTAGGATTAACTTCCAAAAGCCCATAAATTATGCATGCATCCACTAAATTACCTATCAGGAAAGCTCCTAAAGGAGACGGTGCTTTGCTGAGCCATAGCCAATGCAGCGTTGCCAGTCTGTGCCTCCCCACATTGTGTGGCATAGAGGTGTGCTATGACTCATTAGCATCTAACACACAGTATTCTGTATTCTGCAAGAGACTTTTAACTTTTCCAGTCCTTGAAAGTTTCATAGAATAAAAGGAACATTGAAAGTCTTCTGTATGCCGAGTTGGAAGTTAAGGGACACTAGAGATTCTTGCAATGTTTTGTTTGTTAGTTTGTTTGTTTGTTTGTTTTTCTGAATGCATAGGGATATTTGAAACATATTTAGCACGTTGCCATGAATTCTAGTCAATAATTTTACTCAGGGTTTTTTTTCTTTTGTTCGTTTTCTTTTGTTTTGGTTGATTTTCCTGTTTTCTTTCACAGAACAACAGAGCGACGACAAGAATAAGATGCCAGATTCAGTAGTGCTTCATTTGAATGTTCCCCTTCCAGAGCGAGCTTTCTTCTTTAACTGATTATCCTTTAAGAACTCTCCAAGGCTGATCGGATATCATGATAACCCATCACCTCCCTCTCCTGTTTGTGCTCCCCATCCTCTGCTTGAGCTCTGCTCTGCCCCCCTCCCCCGGAATAAGCCGAAATCTGTTAAGCACATCGGATGAAAATACAAGGATACTTCACCGCACCAAACGCGGATGGATGTGGAATAGTTTCTTTCTCCTGGAGGAGTGGACTGGAACTGGGAAACAATATGTTGGAAAGGTAGGAGCCTCTTTTATGTTAGCATTTACAGTCAGTGAGAATATCTTTTGGATACTGGCCAGTAGGAGGGGATATCATTTGATGACATTATACCTGGTTCTGCTATTTCTCTACTTTCTACTTTCTATGTGAATTTTCAGTTTCTTGTTTTTGTACATTCCGTATACTATGTGAATGTTTAGTTTGTACACAGCATGGGTGTAGCTGAGAAATTAAAGAGTCCTAAACTCACATTGAAATTAAATTACATAGCATAAGAAGTGTTTCATGACCTCGGTAGAAGCTGACAAACTGAACCAGATGTCTGATCTGTGAAATATTAAGCTTGAGTTTAGTTAACTTAATCAAAGTGTGCCTTTGAGATATTTAAGCGATGCCTGTCTGTGAAGTAAACTAATTTCATAACATTTTATGGAATGATTTGCATTCTTTCAGTCTTATGAATTAAAAAAATAAGTTATTAGTTTATTCAAAGTTTATTATTATTATTGTTGTTGTTGTTGTTGTGGTTATTGTTGTTAGTACAGGAGTAGTAGTAATAGTATTGGTGTTAGCATTATGGCCTTGTGTTCTTTTCAGCCATTCAGAGTTAGTCTGTATATATTAAAAAAACTTATAATGAAATGCTGTAATGTGCTTATGCCACAAAAGTACTTCAAAGGGATGACTAAGTTAGGTTTATTCTGCAGAGGACTTTGACTGTAATGGCCAGCACTGACTGAAAAAGATAGATCAAGGATCTCTGTTTCTGCCAGGGAGATCCCTCTGCTCCTGTATTGCACTGTCACCGAAAAGGTGTGCCTGCCAGCAAGACAGCATTCCGATCAAAATCATAAAAGTGGAAGTGTTCTTCGCAGTCAGAGCCAAGGCAGATCAGAGGAGCACTTGTCAAGCCACCAGCGTTAGTGCATGCATGTTAGTGCCAGCTCAGAGACAGCCATAATTTGGAGAGCAGCAGTTATCCTCCTGAGGGGTGGGAAATGGAACGACAGTCGACAGCCAATTTTCAGTGAGGAAGCTAGCTTTCATCATGCGCATCATCCTTTGCAAATAAACAAGTGTCATATGTAAGGATTCAGGGGAAGATGGGGTGGAGTAGGCCGCACTGCTCAAAAGGCAGATAATGTCGACCTCTCTTGCTTTGAGAAGAGCACTGAAGGAAAAAAAAAAAAAAAAAACTCAGAAAGAAACTGAGACATGGCCTTGAATGACAGAAAAGCAAAAGCAGAAACACCAATGAATAAATAAATAAATAAATAAATAAATAAATAAATAACCAGTACACCAATCAAAAGGGAGCAGAAAGACTATCCTTATGATGTCGCATTACTTGATGAGGCAACAAAAACAGCAGTGCTTGAAATGAGCCCATCAGTGGTGGATATGTCAGACACAGTGGTGTCCTGGCATTTTTCCCTGTGCTTTGATGTTTCTCTCTGGCTAGCCCAGTCTTCTGGCATGACAGCAATCATGTGCTGACTCCCATCCTCACCCACTGTCCAATTTCATTCCCAATTAAAGTGCCAGAAAGACATGAGTGTACCATAAATACTGAAGTGGAAGAAGAAAAAAAAAAAAAAAGAAGAAGGAAAAAAGAGAAAAGAACGCCCACATGCTGCTTGAGGGTGGAAGCTGTGGCTACGCAGTATCGCTAATTCCATCAGTTTTTCCCTCTCCATGGAGTTCCTGTGTGTGTGTATGTGTGTGTGTGTGTGTTTGTTGGATGTGCAGAGAGCTGCAAAGCCTTGCTTGATGGATAGACACTTAAAGGCCCAGCAAGAAGCCATCAAAGACACTGATGGTCCTTCTCATAAAGATAATTCAGCAGCCGTTGCAATGCTCCATGGGGGGCCATATTTATTTCGATCCAATCAAGCCCCACGCCCCCAGCACCACAAAACCCACGACAGATTTATCCCACATCCACAGCTTAAAAAAAGCCGTAAAATGAGCAGAAAACTACCAACATAAAGCAATATAGCAATCTGGTGCAAACTTGATGGAAGCACATCTTCACAGGTGTTTGATAATTACGGATGCAGCTGAGAATGTCATGGCAGCAAAATAAGAGATAGCACGTCATTTCAGTGAGAAATATGAGATCAAAATAAGGATAATAGAGATGTCATACTAGTTTCACTGCCAAATGTAGTTCTTAATGTTTAAGTTGATCACATATGAGAATATCACGAAAGTATTTTTCATCTGCTCGCTCCCCTGTAATCCGCTGTAAACTTGCAAAAATTCACGCACTATAGAACTAATTTAAAGTATGCTGACCCATTTAAATGCTTTAATGAGAAAAGGGCTTGGAGAACTTTTACTTTAAGAGAACATTAACTGGATTCACCCCCAACACTAAGTCAGCACATACCATGGCTTAGAGACAGACCTCTGTGACAAAAGTCAGTGACCGAGGGATATGTTAAAAAAAAAAAAGAAAAAAAGAAAAAAAAAAAAAGGCAGTAATACTGCATTACTAAACATGGACTGTGTATGTGCACTTGTTGTGTGTGTAAGTGAGTGTGTAACTACCCAGGCCTTCATACAAAGCACAGCTCAGAAGTGTATGAGCACTCATTTTTGCAATCTACCGTCTTTTGTGTCTGGTGTCGATAGAGGCCAGCGGCTCACACGCTCTTCCATCAATGCTATTGATGTGAACAAAATCCTATTAACCTCCCCAAGCCCCATGATGCATTGTGTAAGTAAACAACCCAGCAGACTCTCATCCACCCCGCAACCTGACCCCTCCTCCTCCTCTTTCAACTCCTCTGCTCCTCTTCTGTCCGCTACTCAGTATTCTGTCAAACACAGAAAGACAACTGTCTTCAGAACAGTGTGAACATACTGCTAACAATGAAAGTATTAGTGAGCGAAAGCCCTCATTGCTTGACACATGCAAAAACTAGGCAAACAGAAGGCAAAAGCAGAAGTACATCACTTTAATCCTTGCTTAACCAATAAAGCGGTTGTAAAATGATCTGGAGTAGGATGTTGCAGCAGTCACTAGTGGAACAACCCTAATGTGATCAATATGAACCTTTGGGTAGAGAATAGCTCTCATGTGGCTTTTAGTTAACGATGAGAATTACATTCACTTCATATTCCCAAGCTTAAACAATCGAAAAGGGAACAGATTCTGGCATAAAATATAGCCAGTCCCTTCTTTATAGCAAGGCCTTGAGTTGGTGTGTTTATATACTGGTATATATAATGACTTGTATATCTATCATGATTTATTGCTGAAACACTCTCGGTCTGCTAAGTGTTAGTTATAAATGAAAATTAAATATACAAAAGCACACTAGAGTGTTTTAGATACCTGGAGGTCAAACACGTGAGGTAATGCAATGTGCACTCGTTGGTTTTAGTGGATTTGCTTATATGGGCTGATAAATAGATTTTAATTGGCTATGCTGAGTCTCATAAATTTTAATTCATGAATCCAATAAAAAAGAATGTCTCTGTGGATCAATTGTTATGTATGATGTACATATCTAGAAGGAAGCTCACTGTAACAGTTTCTCAGGTAGAAGTCAAAGCACATAATGTCAGAGCAACATTATATGATTGTGATTATCAGATATAGCACATTTCAGATGTAAAGGTCGAAGGTGATGTACTATGACCTGTTGTTATTTTTATGGTCATAATTTTACCAACATTTTCTATTACTTGTGCAATGTAGCATTTTCTAACATCCTACCCATGTCAAATCATTATTCCATGGAACTATGGAACTAAATCTTGGTGTAAGAGCCAAATTCTGTGAAAACGATTCTTGTTCGATAATATTTTTGCATTTGACTAATGCCATTTTTGTTATGCTGACTTATACGTGTCAAAGTAGATGTCAGATATTTGGTAATGAAAATTGTGGAATCAAGGTTAATGTGACATTGCTGATTGGTTTATTGCAGATCCCCTAGTGCCAATGTGTAGAGATTAGACTGGTCAGAAAATTAAAACTGTGCTGCCGAATAGATGTTTGTAGACACTTGCACGCAGCCGTGTCTACAAACAGCCTTTTGACCGCAATCTGTAAATTTAGCGTTATGATCCCGTGATGTAAATATGATCCACAACTGCAAGAACTGTGCAAGAAAAGTGATGTAACTGAACATAATTCTGTTTGCTTAATGAAACCTGAAAATAAACGATGCAGACGTTCACCCGGACCTGGTCGTGAGTAGCCTGCATCACAGCGGTGGTGAATGATAAAAGTTATCGTTGGATACGGATGAGTTATTGTTGGATACGGATGCGAGTCAAAAATGACCTTTTATTGTGCCCACATAAAAGAAATGGCTTAATTGTAACGAAACACAGAGCCGCAATTTTGCCACTGCACTTGGTATTGGTATTGGTATGATAATTTCTTTCATACAACTCTAAACTCCAAGGAATCATATTTTTCAAAAAGGCATATTAATGAAGTTATAATAAAGGCAAAATGAATCTCAGGTAAGGAAACATATTCAGAGTATCATGCACTCATACCATGAAATATGGAAATGATCTATATATTCATATAATTATGAAATGGGCGATTGGTTGGATGTATCTCCAGACAGTAAATCAAGTTTCAGTGCTCTTTTAATTGCCATGCTTAGCTGTAAAAGAAATAGGAATTTATCTCCTATTATAAAAATCGAAATAAGTTGCCAGAATTAATAGTGCAGAAGAAAAACTTGAAAAGCAAGGCCACAGATACCAGAGAGAGAGAGAAAGAGAGAGAGAGAGAGAGAGAGAGAGAGAGAGAGAGAGTTGTTTTTTGGCTGATACACTGAGCTCAGGAAATGGGGGGTAAAACACACAATAATTATTCTGCATCCACTCTGAGCTCAATCTCTATTTTCCTATCTCCTCACTGCAGCACCAAGCAATGCTTACAACACACCCGACAAGAATTGCCAATGACTTTTTTTTTCCCTTTGCTTCCCTGACAATCCCTCTGTGTATGTGCAAGGGATTTAATTTCTCAAGCTGTTCCTCAGTCAAAGGCTAATTTTGTGCTACATGAATTAGAAAAGGCAAACGAAAGCCGAGCCCAGCGAAACTCTGTGCTTCAACATGACCAAACTCCCTCTCAGCTCATTACAATCAGGCTTGCGATTCAAAAGAGATGCATTCCCGAGAACACTGGCAAACTCAGTAGATTACAGCCCTCTTTGTCTTACAGGAAATAATTACTTTTGCCTACTTTCACCAGTTACTTAGCCAGCCATTGTCTAATAACCAGTCTTGCCCCTGAATACAAGGATATCTGTTCAACTTTTGAAAATGTAACCGTAACCCTAGCATGGTACTAACAGAAGTGAAGGCATGACCAGGACAGGGATGTTCTCTGTACCCTATCCTCTGCAGGGCTCCCAAGAAAAGCACTTTCCAGGGACTGTAAGGAGGCCAAACGTGAATCTTTACACCCTAATGAGAAATTATGCCTCTTCCCATCTTTACTGATTGATTGACTGATCTGTCATTGTCAGTGGTTGCCTGAGCAGCTATAAGATATGTTCCTATGATGATATGTGCCTATTAAATTGATTCCACAAGCTGTGAACAATTTTTTCTTTTTTCTTCTCTTTGTTTTTTTTTTTTTTGGGGGGGGGGGGGGGGAGGGTGTAAGTAATTATGACAAACAGTATGTGTTTCCCACAGAGCTTGCTGAAAGCAGCCACACAAAATAGTGGCAGAGAAACATCCAACATAAGTCATGCACATAGATATTTACACTGGTTCTGTAAACGATGTATCCCAATATAAACTCTTTGTTTGTTGTGCTGTGGTCAGTTGTTTCACAAGTCATTTTCCATTGATTTGGAAATCTGGTGAATCTTCTTAAAGATAAATTTAATTATATATATATATATATATATATATATATATATATATATATATATATATATATATATAGTCATACGCGATATGAAACATTTAATATTGACATGAGCTTGCCATTTGCTTATTATTTTAATTGATTTATACATTTAATCTTTGCTTTATGAGGATTTTTGTTATTTCTGAAAACTCTTCATCCATTGTCATCCTTTCAAACAAATCAAAATTTAGATGAAATGATATCATTTTTGTGAAACAGTTACAGCTAGGAATTTAAAAGGAAAAACTCTCAATCACCTTTTAATGCTGGTATCAGGCAAATCACTGAATCAGGAACAATATTATGTACGCTTACAGTTTAACAATTTAACTTATTGTGTTTTCAGAGACCAGTTATTAGCTGCATTGAAATGAGTGAGAGTAATGACTTTGGAAATATGATAGATATGCAACTTGATACAGCCAATGGTATCAGAACCTTATTTACTAAATTAAAGGTTATAAATCAATTCACAATTATATTCATGCTGTACATGTTTTATACATATCACAAGGAAGTCAATTTGTGTTAATCTCTGGGTAAATGTACATGAATCTTTCACATTTACAGGCGCTGTTTCAAACCATGGTTAAACATTTGCCAAGGCAATTCTTAATTTGAAAATTATCTATGATTTTCAGAAAAATGTTCTGAATAAGCCCTGAGAATGACAGCTGTGTGCTCATTTTGTGTTTTCTGTCCTTATTAACACAATGGTGGTATAAATCCTGTTGACTTTTGTTGTCAGCCTTCTGATGAATACCAATTAGCCAAAGTCTTTTCAACTAATTCTGAATGAGTGATTTTCCTGGTACACTGTTAGTGTCCCTTATACCAAATTAGCCAAAGTCTTTCTAAATAACTCTGAATGAGTGATTTTGTTACAATATTAGTGTCCGTTATATGTCGTCTAAAATTATTTTTATGTTTTAATAGATTTTTCAAACAGAAAATTTGCTTTAGAGGATTTCTCTTCAGAAAAGGGCATCGAATTTGCAATTATGGTGCTACCGGGGGAATGAACCCATATTTCTAGGGATAAAAATGGCATCCATTTAGAGAGCATTTCCAGATCAAAAAGTACATCAACATGCATACATTTCCAAGAAAATCAAACATCTTCCATTCCTCTGCAAATTTATCACATCTTTTCTATACATGGTTTTTGCATGATCGTTATCATGGACATAAATGTGACTCTATATTTCAGAAAAATGAATTTGCTCTAAAATTTTATCGGCAATTTTTTTGGCTGTGTGCCTGCAGTGGTCTTGAAGTCTAAGTTCCTCATGAGAATGATAAATAGTTCTACTGTAGACAGTGCTCTAAGTCATCCACTTTTTATGGACCAAATAAATGCTATAGCTAAAGTGCACATCCCCAGATATCAGTCATGAACAAGGGGGGGGGTCAGAAATTATGTCTCTGTATGAAATTATTTATTGTTCTAGTGCATCCTGGGAACCTCTCCCTCTGTCACTGATATATGCAGACCTCTTATATATTCATCGCAAAAATGACAGTGATGAGCATGGTAACAAATTCTATGTTGATATTTGGTCACATGATTACATTGATTTAAATGCTATTATATTTGACCCCAAATTTTTCTGTCAAATCATTTTTGCATTCCTTCAACTGGACTTTTATTTTATTTTATTTTATTTTTTTTTATTTATTTATTTTTTTTCATGAATAAACATTTGGACTTTACCACAGGTCAAAAAAGGTTAATTACTAATTCTACTCCACAGATATCAAAACAGCCCACTGGAAAGACAAGGAGAGTTTTAATACATTACAGTAGTGTAATGTGTTTGTGTTGATCATGCTTGTCATAAATGTACTAGCATAATAGTGAGAGATCATCTAAAATAACTCTTCCAAAGATAAAATTGTGCAAAATTGTGCAGAATACAGAGTTGGGGCTAAAGCAGTATTATTAGCTTCGCTGCAGTTTTGAGTTTAAAATGAGGTTAAACCAAAACAAGTCAGATGGTTTCATAAACTTAACTACTATGTCCTTGGAACCTGCACACCTGCACCTGTGTATTAAACTAACCCCAATTGCTGCATCATTTAGAAACCACCCTACCGACACTAGAGGTCACTTTTTCTGAGGTTTATCGTAAAACTGCTCTACACCTGGTTTAGCTGACCTTTAACAGGAAATGGTTGCAATTTAAACACGTCTCCATAAAATATTGCTAATATTTTAAACATTAATATCTTTTATCATGTATGGTGTCCCAAATCTAATGTTACGTAATTAAATAGACTACATTTAAAATTAAAGTCACTTTTTTGATTTTTATAACTAGAGAGAGAGGGTTGTTGCTTTGCTGTTTCCTGTTTTGGTGATTTAGGGTTTTCTTTTTAATTGCAAGTGTTCTGAGAAACTGAATAGACCCATAGACAAGAACCATGTATTAACTGATGCATCATGAAGTGAAGTATGGAAAGATGACCTGTGTTTCACTCTCAGCAAAAACCAACAAAAGACATGCCTCCTTAGCCGAACAAAGATATTCTTTCTCCTTCATCAGCATGCATGTTCCCTGTTCAAGAGAATCCTCAACCTCTGCCCCCCAAAAAGCCATCAAACTGCATATACACCTCCTAAAAATGATTGACAGTGTTGCTAAGTGGAATGTATTGACCACAGTGTGACCAGCACTGGGTCTGGTTGCAGTGTTGATGTTGGCCAGCTGTGTAGCTCCTTGTGAGTGTGGGGTAGATGGGACCAATCCCGATCAATTTTTAACTCTTCCAGCTTTATCGTGCTACTCAGCTATCTGCCTATAGCCTAAATCTGGGATTGAAGCCAGTGATAATCTTATCCCTTGTCCCCTCTCTCACCATGATTAGCCTGAGTCATTTCTCCCAGTTTATTTTGTAGGTTTGCCAGTTAAACAGGCCTATAAACAGGAACCATGTATTAACTGATGCATCATGAAGTGTAGTATGGAAAGGTGACCTGTGTTTCAGTCTCTTACGTGCATGGAGTCAGAGAAATGAGAAGGCAATGAAGTAACTTAAAAATAATAAAATATGCCATAGGCAGCTGAGCCTTACACAGTGAATTAAATCATTCAGTAACTTCTTTAAATTCTTTCAGTTTAACACAATGACCTTAGAAACTCCGTTCACAGGTTTGACTGGCTGATTGCTTAAAATTATTTGTCACTTTTAAACAGACACAGAAGTACAAACATACACTACACAATAGCATTTATTCCATAGAGTCCATATTATGACCTTGTGCCATCTACCACATATCACAGATATATACATTATATTTTATGGCAGGGTGAAATCTCACATTCTCACAGTTGTTTGAAAATACAATGCTAATTTATATTAAAATTAGTACACATTAATAATATATTTCAGAGAAATGAAAAGGCAATGAAGTAACTTATAAATAATAAAATATGCCATAATTACAAGATGCAGTTTTGTTTTGGGCAGATCTTACGTAACTGTCAGTATACGCAGTTTATCAGCACTTTAGCTCAACTTTTGCTTGCTTTCAAACAGGAATCACATTTAATTTAATGTGCTGTTGTGTGTTAACCCCCAAAAAAGATTGGTTTAGCTGCACCCATTTTAATCTGTAGATAAACCACAGCTAAATTAATGATGCAGACAATAATGTTTGATTTTTCTGACCATGGGTTTGTCTAAAATTATGCAGCGGCCTCTTAATTTTAATACATTTAAATCTAGAAAGCGTATGTAATTTTTATGTGCAAGATGTGGATGAGTGGCAAATTTCACAATAAGATGCAATAGCAAGTAGATTTATGTATGGATAATACATAATAAAGCTAACTGTAGTGGATTTGTAACAAGCTAGTCTAGGTTAATTGTAGTTTGGCAAGTAGTATACTTTAGCCAGTTGTTTTTGTGTCTATGCCACTATCTATCTACAGACTATCTCTATTTAGATATAGATTATATGTAGATCTACAGTAAGTCTAATAGTTGGCAAGGCAATCATTATATCTCCCAGTGCCTCATTTTCAACTTAATGTAACCATCAGGTTTATTCACTTGTAATTGTAACCTGCATTGTGTTAGCAGACAAGCAGTCCCACACTGGATTCGAATTCGCAACCTCAGGTGTGGGAAGCGGGTGCGCTAGCAAGGAGGCTAAAAACCATGGGTGCTAGCCTCAGTCCCTAGCACGCTTCTTAAGGTATCGGGGAGTGAGGTTTACTCACTGCACAGCACTGTACCTGCTGGCTACCATTACACTCACTCCCCCTAAACCTTACTCCCATCCCGGGCACCAATGTAACCTACGTTGTGTTATCGGAAAAGCACATTCCTGCACATAAGTTTAATTTAATATTCCAGGTTAGTTTTCTATATGTGATATATGTAATTTTCCCTGCTTTAACAAAATGATGCTATTTACAATTACAGTCATGGTTACCGTGCAGTTTTTAATTAGAACTGCTACAAACTTGCAATTTCCTTTGTTACTATGTTCTGCGCTTTTCAATGGTTTACATCTCCAAAGACTTTTGGGCACAATTACTGATTTTTTGTTACAAAATTTCTCAAAAATTAAAGTTATGAATACACTTATAATGTAACTGTGAAACTTCTGAATGCATAATAAGAATATTTGCTTTCCACTGAAAGGGCACTGCAAATCCCAGCCTCCAAACTGGTACTTATAGCTCATATATGGAAGTTACTGGTGTGATCAGTGCAACTTTGGAGTCTGGCTTATGACTAGGGTTGTTTATGTATTATATCTTACAGTTTGTAGGACTCCGTTTAGAGTGCCTGCAATACATTAATGGGTTACATTTTTGATCACATGCTGTAAATAAATCATAGTTCAACATACAGAGGGGAAGTAGCCCAGTGGTGAGGTTTGGTGCATCCTAAAAATAGAGCAGTTATTTTTGACAGAAAGGAGAGGACTGTTGGACAAATTGCCTCTTCAGGTAGCAGTCTCAATCAAGATGAGAAGTATTGCAATCAGTTCGAGGGGCACAATGGCTTTAAGTACACAAGTACTCTTGTTGCTAAGAGACAGGTGTTGCTGAGGAAATTCTGCAGGAAAGTAAATACTTTCTTATAAACGCTCTTAGTGTAATTATGACTTTGCTACAGCACAGGAGAATGTATTATAACATATTTCTTTCTATTCATCTGCCCCACTTTAACCCATATAGCATCTAATAGAAGAACATAGAAGTAACAGAAGTGTACTGAAGACAGAGTGCTTCATCATGAGTGAAATTGTTTACCAGTCCCACATATAGTCATAACATGTGTTGAAATGTTTATGCCTCCAAACATTTTTTCTTGCCTTCAAGCATTAAGAGTTCAGGCCTCTAATGATCATTTCAAAATTACATTACATTGCATTTACTGTAACCAGACATGCATCTTGATGTGAAGAGCTAAATATATTAACTGTGGTGCACTGAATATTTTCTTGTACTTATTAAAATAAAACACAGCTTATATTCAAATCATGATTAGAAATGCCCAGTAAGAAGTAATAAGTCAATGTCAACAAGTCTATATATACATACATACATACATATACACACACACACACACACACACACACACACACACACACACACACACACACACACACACACACACACACACACACACACACATACATACATACATACATACATACATACATATATATATATATATATATATATATATATATATATATATATATAGATAGATAGATAGATAGATAGGTAGATATAGATATACAGATAGATAGATTTTTTTATTTATTTATTTATTTTCATTTTGGGGTTATTCATCAAACTAACTTATTCTCAAAAGGCATTAATATCTTAACCACAGTGTGCTTATTGGCTCGCCCTCTTTCCCTCACAGCTTCATTCTGACATGGATAAAGAGGATGGCACAGTGAAATATGTTCTCTCTGGAGATGGCGCTGGCACCATTTTCGAGATTGATGAGAACTCAGGTGACATCCATGCCACCAGGAGGCTGGATAGAGAGGAGAAGTCATCCTATACACTAAGTGCTAAAGCCGTCAACAAGACCTCTGGTCAGGACCTTGAGAAGGCGTCTGAGTTCATTATCAAAATCCATGACATTAATGACAACGAGCCAAAGTTTTCCAAGGACACCTATTTAGCCAGTGTACCAGAGATGTCCAACGTTGGTAAGTTCACTCCATTCGACTTTTATGAGAGAGCAGAATACTCTTGGATTTCTATTCCTCCTATAATTGGTATCTGTCACTGAAAATTTTGATGAGCTTTGTGACAATGGTGGTAGACACTGGTCACTGTCCTTGTCTGATGTGGTTAAGTTCTTCACACTTTTCCGCATCCTCTGAGTTCTTATATCACATGAAATGAGGTGTAATAGCTCACATCAAACACTAGTACCCTAAATCTTGTCTCAATTTGATCTCATTTAGTTCAACACTCATTATTCCATTTCAAATATGTCACATGAGCAACACAAGAGAAGTAATGCGTGTATTGATGCAACCGTGCACTTCACAAATTGAATAAATGAGCAAATGAGAACATCATGCAAGTAAACCCTTCATTTGTATTCATGATGTTCATCAGATGACAACTTTGAAACAATTTGATCATAAGGATAAAGGTCTAATTTCTTCTGATCTGAAATAATTCACCCATTATGGACTTTTTACACACATTAATACAAACACAACAAATCAATGAAGATTAATGCCAAGAGGCTGAAACCGAAATCAATTGCTTGTTATGAACCTGCAAATTAACCTGTAGCTTAATCTTGTGTGAATCAAAGCTCATTTGCCATTATGGCAAACAGTATCAGCCTGCTTTAATCACAGATTTGTGATTGTATTAACTTAATCATTTGCTTTCATAGTCATTATGCGCCTGTTATGAATTAGGATGCAGAGTGTGAGAATTATTAATTGCATTTTCATATGACATGAGGAGAAATGAACTTGGAATATTTTAATATTGAATGGAGTCATAATATCTATCTATCTATCTATCTATCTATCTATAGCGTGAGTGTGCATGCAATAAAGAAGTACTCTGTACAGTTGTAAATAAAGGGCTCATTACATGAACTGTAGTAACAAAGGTTGGCTTGTTCAATTAATTCACTATTGTTTTTAGCTGTCATGCTGTTATGGTTTAGCTAAACTGACCACATTTCAACATGGCTGATATAGGTATCGTAAAAATGTATCATAATCAGAAAGTAGATGGATTTCTCAAAGTACAAACTGCAGCTTGTCAGCCTAAAACAGTAATGTCTTACTTCTCACTTACTTTACTTCTTACTTCACAAGTTAAATTAGTGTTCTCCATTATTTTCCTGAGGGGTCTGTATTGAATCAGATTCCTTGATTCCTCAATATTTTGTTCCCCAGCATTATACCATCAAAAGATCTAACACCAACTCTGTAACATCAATAAAGTCAACACTAAAACTTTTATGTATGTATGTATGTATGTATGTATGTATGTACGTATATATTTATTTATTTATTTGTTTGTTTGTTTATTTGTTTGTTTATTTATTCTTTCTTTCTTTCTTTCTCTCTTTCTTTTACTATCCATCCAGCACTGTCTATGAATTCAGAGAAACGTTGAACGTGCCAATTGTGAGGTCATGGTCACAGTGAAACAAACTGGCCATGAGTCGGGAAAGTGCTCACCACTAATCAGAGCAGTAATCCGTGAAGAGTGAGCCTCTCTCTTTTCTATGTTATCAGAGGCAGGGATCGGAGCGCGACAGATGTTTCGGCGTTCATTAGTATTCTTCGAGACGGTTGGAAACCAAACACGACGCGGCAGAGGTCTCACCAATGCCAAGGACAGCATAGAGCTGTGGCAGAGACAGCGTTTGCAGTGCGCTTTCAGTGATGGGGGTCACCTCTAAAGTCGATTTCAAAAGGAGAACAAAAGTTATTAGTAATACACAGATGAAACCGAGAGACTCTTGATGAGAAACAACATGCAGAGCTTGACTCTAATATAGGTATTTGTGACTCACAGTAACACCTCCATGAGGAGTAATTGTGGGCTGCATTTTAGCCTTAGTATATTTTGAAATACCACTGATTGTTGCTGTTAGCTCTTCAGATTACATTAACATGTGGACAATGGTGTGATAAAATATTATTTTATTGCTAAATTCAACCCCCTATTTTATGTAATGTAATGGTAGGCCACAGGAAAAATGCTCTGGTGACGTTTTAAAGTATTTCATAAAATTAAACACAAGGACACAAATAACTTGGTGATCCTCAGCAGCATGTAGGTAGACTGATGATGGCATAATGTTGAACAAAGGTCATCAAAGACCTTTGACTATGTGATATTAATGCTTAAATAATTATGAGATTGTAATTCAGATATGAAACGTGAAGAGATAAGCCTCAAAATAAGATCAAAGACTGGTTGAGCTTTCATCTACCCCAATCTCTGCACATACCCTAGGGAGCTGACATATGTGCATTGTGTCAAATCATAGTTTGTTTATTTATTTATTTATTTATTTGTGGTGTTTGTTACTGTTTCACGTGGAGTAAAGGTCTGGGGCATCATTCAGCAGCAAAAAAGGTTCTATAATCAAAGAAATCATTGCCACAGAATGACAAACTCTCTCTCTCTCTCTCTCTCTCTCTCTCTCTCTCTCTCGCTCTCTCTCTCTCTAGGAGCATTTGTAATACAAGTTACAGCCACAGATGCTGATGATGAGGCATATGGAAACAGTGCTAAACTTGTGTACAGTATTCTACAGGGTCAGCCCTATTTCTCTGTTGAACCTGAAACTGGTAAGACAATTAAAAAAAAAAAAAAAAGCATATACAATATATATGTGTTTGTGCGTGTGTGTGTGTGTATCAGGGGAGACTCGCACTCGACAAAATTAGGCCTAAGAGACTCGACAAAATTAAAAATGACTTGCAACTCGACAATGACTTTGATAACAGTGACTCTAGACTTCACTCGGACTTTGCCTCTTTGACTTGTAATGACTTGACGTATTTCCTAGGTAAAAAAAAAATATTAAATTTATTTATCCTATCAAAAAGGTTTGCAGCTATTTCCTGATATCCCCACAAGGGACTTCAGCGGAGCCTGCAAAAAATATCGATGACGTTGCATGCGCAGCAGATACAGAGCCATTGGCGCATGGACAAGAAAATGACACTTCGGATTGTTAGTGCATTCGGTTTCAAAGACTACACTGTTGTAAACAGCAAACGGATGGCAATGTGTAAAACATGCAGGGCCAAACAGATGGTGAAGCAACAAAGCGCAACTTTGTTCGACACTCAAGGTTGCACAAAGACCGGTAAATTAAGCATGATTATCCGTGTAGTAATTTTTGGTAAACCATGGCTTAAGCTAGCAACATAAGAGCTACTATGGGTAACTCTAGCTAGACTATCAACCTAAAAAAAAACCCACTAAACTCTCAATACACTCAGTGTGGTATCACAATCTTTTCTTTAAAAATTGGTTGCAGACGTACCTACCTCTAATCCAGTGCTCTCGTGGAGTGCGTTTTCAGCCACTGTGGCATTATACTACGTCCTCATCGTGCACAAATGCCTGACATTTGTCCAGTTTGACTTTAAATGTAATGCTTCATCCTGACCTAGCAGCATGCTTACCCTGAAATACATACTGTAAAACAGGGTTTCAAACCAGATTATTTTTCAAACGGTGCGTTCCGAGCAGAATCGATATTTTAACGTTTCTGGTTTTGCGTTCCCCCTTAAAATGACTGTTCCCGAACCGGTTAGAAGCAAATGAAATACCGGTTAATTACCGGTTCCATGTAGGGCTCTGTTACATGGCAATATGTATCTTTCGGACTTCATAAAAATGTCTACTGATAGATATTGCTAATGTCACAAAACATTACAAAAACACATTGCATCACTAACTAGGACCGACGTAGTCCAACCTGTTGTGGGGCTGAAATCCACTGTGGCTTCCTGGGCATGGATAACTATGTAATTTCAGCTGTTAACAAGCTTGCTAATAGGCTATGCCCGGTCCATTATGTTCAGCATAACTGGAACAAGCTAGCTATTTCCAACATTAGATTTCTTTACATGGGAGCCTATCTGTCAAACATTGATGAAGTTGATGTGTAAAACCAACATTTTTTAACGTGCATAGCATAATATTTACCTCCTCTGGTTGCAAACAGGGAGACCACACCACATCCCCTTTCACAGTCTACTGCCAGTAAATTTATGTACGCTGTCTGAAGACAGGCAGACAGGAAGTAAACTCCGCACCAAAGTTATTGCAAGCAAAAAAAAAAAAAAAAACGTTATTAACCGGCTACCATTATTTAAAATAAAAGTTTCTGTTGCAGAACATTAAAAGTGTAAAGTTTCTGATTTCGTTTTGGTTCCTAGCAAAACCAATTATTTCTGGTTTTCATTCCCATTCCTTGAACCAGTTCAAAGCCTTGCTGTAAAAGCAGCTCACTCACCTCACTCACTCATTCACTCACAGACACTTCACTCACTCATTCACTTACTGACCCACAGACACTTCACTCACCCATTCACTCACTCAAGCAAAAATGCAAGAGCATTAAATTAGTCAAAGAGTGTACAGTGACTTGCTTAGGACTTGCAACGTAACGCTGAGCACTTGGACTTTACTTTGGACTTGGTAACCCTTGACTGGGACTTCTCTGGCTTGACGTGGTACTTGACTTGGGGCTTCATCGTGAGAACTTGAGATTTGTTTGTTACATGCTAAACAGCGACTTTGTCACACCTCTGATGAACAATAGGAGTTATTTTGGAGTATTGTTTTTGAAAGAATATGTTTCACCAACATGTCTACTCAGTGTGTATCGCAGCCAGCAACATGTTATCTACCAGTGTTTTCTGTACTTCTGGATCTGGCAAGAGTCCTTCTTTGGTATAGTTTCCTAGTTTTCTAGTTATATGCCTTGAAGATCACAGTTATCAGAGTTCTGTTTTTCCTATATGGTCATCATTATAAGTTCCATTCAACTTTTCTTATTGCACAAACAAACAAACAAACAAAATATAGATGTATGTAAAAGGTAATAAAACCATTATTTGTCCATTTTTAGTCTTAGAGTGTGATATCTAAGAGTGTGATGTCATGCTGTGTCGTTTTGGGTTAGGAGTCATCAGGACAGCGCTGCCCAACATGATTCGGGAAAACAAGGAGCACTACCAGGTGGTGATTCAGGCCAAAGACATGGCAGGGCAGATGGGGGGCCTTTCTGGAACTACGACAGTCAACATTACCCTACTGGATGTCAACAACAGTCCCCCACGCTTCCCGCACAGTAAGAAAGCTCTCTGCCTGTCCTTTGGCACATACACCTGCATTCAAATTATAGTTTGAACTCATGTAGGTCTGGAGGTGTTCATCTCATTTGGAAATCTCCTACCCTGTTTGTGCTGCTATCCCAGAAGCTTGAGGTAAGTTTAAAGTGGCAAGATTTGAGAAGAATGCAAGCTGTATTGGGTGGATTTCATTACGCTTAATCTTTTAGTATTATTTCCTTAGTTAATTAGTCTGAGACATGAATGTCAAAGACAATTTTGAATCACAGTGCAGATTTTTTGGAGTGATATAGGCTCAGCTGGGTTTGCTTTAGAAAGGTAGGGTGCATCATTTAGTGTAATAATTCCTCTATTGTTCAGAAGACACCATCAGAAACTGCTTTTTGAAAAGCTTCCTTACACAACACCCATCAGTGGCTTACCGCTGCTGAAATTCCATTAAATAATAACCACACACAGGAAGCTTCACATTTCCCCTGAGAAGTAGAGAAACAAATAGTCAAGCGCACGTGGGATTTCCAACCTCTATATCAACACCGTCTTCTCTGTGCAAACACTTTACTGTTTATTTTCCTCTTTTGTTTACCTGCTCTTTTCTCAAGGTTCCTACCACCTCTCCACTTTTGAGTCAGCTGAAATTGGGTCTTCCATAGGCCGGATCAAAGCCAACGATGCAGATGTTGGGGAAAATGCGGATATGTGGTACACCATTCTTGATGGTGATGGGCAGGATGCTTTCAGCATTGTAACCGATGTCACCACGCAGGAAGGAGTGATAACAGTGAAAAAGGTATTTATCTTCTGCCCCTCCCAGTTATTTATCTCTAATAAATGTGTTTATATAAACCCTATAGGGCAGTACCGTGTTTCTAAATTATAGGGAAAAACAAGTTGCCAACTGCTTGTGCTTAGATACATCACTTCCCATTCCCAGCAGTCTTATTGTAAAAAAAAAAAAAAATAAAAAATAAAAAAAACACACACAGGGTTATGAGTGACTTGTAATAAAAAGTGGGACTTTGTGTCCTTACCTGAGCCTCATTTTTAAACTATATAACTTATTTTTAAGTTATTTCATTCCAATCTTCCCCAATCCTTCCTGTTCCTGGATAACCTTATCTTTTTGCATATAAGGTGCTAAGAAAGTAATCCATTGAAATCAAAGCCATTGCGTTCTATTAACTTTACAACAGTGCTTAATTCCTTTCACCACCAAGAGCTCCTTATTCTCTTTTGTATTGTGTGTGGGATCAGTGTGAACTATGAAATCCAACTATAGCTTCCCCCCCTTTTCTTTCATTTTTGACGGGGTCAGGCTTTACAAACCCATCTGCAATTATGCAAATACTCCTGTTAAAATAGAAATGAGAAATAGATATGGAGATGCGTGTGTGTATGAACAGGCAGAGGAAAAAAAATCACACCTTGAATCTTTAATAGCTTCTTAATTAAGGTGATGTATTGAAGCCAGTAATTGTGCATTTTCAAAATGGGATTAGCTTAAAAAGAAAAAGTAGGAATGATAAGCAGTTTAAAAACTGCATCAATTTTCTCTTAAATTTTGTTAGCTTGAAATTCACCCCCTGTAATTAACATAGAGTACATCCCTGAGTCATGATGAAGGACTTTATTTAGTGCCAGCAAGGAGATATTAACCATTCTGTCACTGCAATGTGTGTTTATTAATCTCCCTTTGCTAGCCACTGGATTATGAGAGCAAACGAACTTACATGCTACGAGTGGAGGTGACCAACACACACCTGGATAAACGCTTTGACTACCTAGGCCCGTTCAGGGATTCAGCTACAGTCAGAATTACAGTTACTGATGTGGATGAGCCTCCTGCCTTCAATCGAAACCATTACATCTTTGAAGTAGACGAGGACACGCCAGCTGGAAGCCCCATTGGCACAGTAACTGCTCGGGACCCTGACGCTGCCAATCATCTTGTGAGGTGAGTTGACAACTGGATAAAATTTTCACTCACAGCTGCAGTGTGCAGTAATATGGGAGATAAAAATCCATGGATTACTCAGTTATACATGAGTCAATATAGGCAGTTACTGCTTGAGATGTAGATTAGCATATATTTATACCTTCATAAGATGCATGATGATACTTCATATGAATTAACCGAAATGGGTAGCACATGCAGTTTCTTTAAGAGAGTAACAGATAGTTCATTTAGACTTGACAAGCTCACTGTTTCATTTGTGTTAACCTGTTCTGCAGGGGTGGGGGGATGGGGGGGTGTGGGGGGACTCTACATGATTAAATTAAACTGTGTCAAACAGTTAAGAAATTCATTTGGCAGGAAAGAAAGTTTTGGTAATTCTAAATCATTAGATGGCTAAGAACTAGGTTGCTAAAATCTGCAAATAAAATTGGAAAATCCCTATTGGATACCAAGGCTATATCATACCAATACATTAGTAATAAAAGTGGCTCAAAAATGGAGTCTCAGTTAGAGTCTCAGCCATTTATGACAAACTATATCATACAGACTGCTTTCCATAATTTACTTCATTATCTTTCCATTGGATAGGTGATAACTTCCTGAAAACCATATCTGTGTAACTTAGCAATGAGAGTAGTAAAATATAATATAATAATAAAAAAATACCGATACCTAGAAATAATCTACTATTGTCCAAACAAGTACTAATTTTGTCATTCAAACTGTAAACTTGCGATTCAGGTAGAGTGGTTTTGTTTAAAATCCCTGTGTTTGTACAGAATTGTGTTGTCATTCAGACAGATTATGCTGTATTCTAGACCATTTTGGATGCCACATACAAACAACCAGAAAAATAAAGTGATAAACAGATTGAAGAAATGGTGGATTCTGCAGTGTAGACAGATAGACATCTGACAGATAGGCAGAAAATCAAGCCCAGTAAAAGAAGAATAATCACATCTGAACAAAAAGAAGAAAAAGAAAAAGGAATAAAAAGGGCCTTTTATAAACAGTATAACAAGATTTTTTAAAGTTTCGTCTTATCAGCTTTCTTTTTTGGCATTTCTCTTTGTGCCTTTGTTGTTGATCAGATGCTTTGGTTGGTTAAATCTAATCCATCAGTTTGTCCCTGAATCTGTGAGTTGGGAAAGAAAAAACAAATTATTCATGGGGTCTCTACCAGTGATTTCCCTGCGGAAGTTAACAACACAGCACAGAGAATGCAGACTCTGTTTATTCCCCCAACCCCCCGTTTGAATTTGCCTGCACTTGCGTAAGTCACAGACTTGCCATGAAAGAACTTGCCTCATCCTAAATCTCGATCTTGATATACAATTTCGGTATACAAAACTATGTATACAGTGATAAATGGAAGTAATTTGAAGGATTCTGTATTTTTGACAACAGATAGACCGAGTCCTCAGTAGTGATTCAAATAGTAGCCATTTTAGCTACAATTTAGAGTATAATGAAATAATCAGTGAACAGTAATTGCAGATTCATTACTTAGCCTTTTTGCATCTGCGTATACATAAAGATTTTTTTTTTCCAGTTGTGTGTGTGTGTGTGTGTGTGTGAGTGTGTCTGTGTGTCTGCATGTGTAAGTATGTGTCTTAAGTTGGACTTTGAACAAATAAGATTTGCTCTCTCCTCTTTTGATCCATTGTGCACTTTTACAATATTTATGTGAATAATAAAGTAGTAGCTAAGTGTTTATTTGGCTACCAACCAAATAGAGGTACTGTTTTACACTATTAATAATGACGTACAATGAACTCTGTACTTTCAAAGAACAGTTTGCAGCACCTGAACTGCTGCATCTGTTCTTTTCTTTATTCCTTTTTTTTTCTTTTTTTGCTGCTCCCATACACTGAAAATATCCTCTCTTCAGATACACCATTGATCGGCACACAGACTTGGAGAGACTTTTTAACATTGATGCCATCAATGGAACCATCACGACACTGCAAGGTCTTGATCGAGAGGTGTCCAAGTGGCACAACGTCTCCATTCTTGCCACAGAAATAAGTATGCTTTGTTTGTTTGTTTTTGCTTACCATTTCATAAGAAAAAAAAAAAAAATCCTAGGCCAGCTGTCATTTGTCTAATTGTTACTAAAGTACAGAGAGCCTCTGTCTTTCCGAACTGTTCATTATCATCACCCAAATTTTAGAATTATATGAAAAGCTGAGCTGAACTTATTTCTGAAATTTACATTTTGTGAGACTTTTTGTGGGTACATGACTGATACATTTTATATGTAGTTATGTAAATGTTATGAATCTAACTATATATCCGAGCCTTGCAAATTGAAGGACAACAGCAACAACTGCTGACACACATTTACCACTCTCTTTTAGGTACCTCTCTACAAACAAGAGTTCCAGTGTACATCAAAGTTCGAGATGTCAATGACAACGCACCTGAGTTTGCCATGTTTTATGAAACAATCGTCTGTGAAAATGTGAAAGCCGGTCAGGTGCGATGCTGGATTCATATGTTGATATCTGGACCTCTTATAATAAAATGACTGTTGTGGTTTCCATTTTGGTGTGGTGAAATTATTCTTATTTTATTTTTACCTTTCAGCTCATTCAAACCATAAGTGCTGTGGATACAGACGAGCCTCTTGTAGGACACAAGTTTGTGTTTAGTTTGAGTACAGTCAATCCCAACTTTACCATCTTCGACAATGAAGGTAAAGCTATTCCGTTATCTATTTTGAGAATGAGAAAATCTGCCATTTTGGATTTTTTTGTGCATTTCACTTTAATCTTAAAAAGGACTTGCATATGATCTATACATAAACAATTGCAATACACATCTTATTGAGTTTCATGATCAGTACCTCTGATGTAGAAGGGTGTTAGGTATGCTCACTGGCATCTGAAAGGCCAGTAATATTGTGAGAGGTAATGGGATCAGTTCTCAGTCACTTGATAATTCAAGTCAAATGGCAAGAAGACATAATATTTCAAAGATAAAGCATATCTCGTGATCAAAAACATCATGACTTTTTAGAGAAATAAAGACTCGCACTAAAAAAGTCAAAACTGCCTTGGCACCCACAGAGGAGCTTAAATTCAGTGATAAGAGAGGAACTCACCCTGTTGGTATTGTCTTTTTCAGATAACACGGCACGGATCGTCACCCGCAGAGGCGGCTTTAACCGGCGGGAGATGAGTGCATATTTGTTGCCGGTGGTCATCTCGGACAACGACTACCCCATCCAGAGTAGCACCAGCACACTAACAGTTAGAGTATGCTCGTGCGACAGTCGCGGAAATGTGCGGTCCTGCAGTACCGATGCACAGTTTCTCTCGGCGGGACTCAGCACTGGAGCGCTAGTGGCCATCTTACTCTGCATCATGATATTGCTAAGTAAGTACAGTAGCATTGCCCATTAAATGCTAACACCGTTGGCCAGTACTTTTCCCCTGTGCTTAAATAGGTAGAGTGGTTTATTTTCTGAAAACATTTCAGTGGGTTCTAGTGTTATTGTCCTGTATAAAGCTGCATAAGTAAAGGACCAGACTTTGTTACTGAGGTCTGTTTGTATTGTGAGGTCATGTGATATGGTCGTCAGCCCTCTATATCATGGCACACAGTAAGCCTAGTACAGGGCTACAGTGTTGAATAGCACGATCATGTTTTATAACTGGACTGTATTTAACACCAACTGTTCTACACACAATCAGTTATTATTCTATCTAAATTGCCTGAATCATCAAAATTCTCTGCTTTTGGCATAGGTTTACATGATAGGATCTACAAGAAAATTAACTGTGGGGTCAAAGTGTAAAATTATTTTTATTTACCAACTGTGTAAATTCTCTTTTCATTTATTAACTTTTCAATTAAAACATTTTGCTTCAAATGACATGCACCCTGATCTCTGGTTTAGCCTCAGACAAAACGCAATTCAGTTTAGACTGTGTCATCTCTCTGTAATGCTGTTTATTTTGCTTGCATTTTATTCCAACAAATATTTCCTCCAGACAATCAAAAAGTAGGGCAGAAGTAGGGCAACCCATTAAGACTTTCCCTCCCTCTCCCTTTCCCTCTCCCTTTCCCTTTCCCCCTCTCTCTCTCTCTCTCTCTCTCTCTCTCTCTCTCTCCCCTCACTCCACAAAACAGTCAAGAAAAAAGAGCTTTCATTATTAAATGTATGCAACTGACAAAAAGGTCTTTGTGTTCTTGCAAGGCTTAAGTAGGTCACTAGCTGCTGCTCCCTGACATCCTGAAACATCACTTTTAGCTTTTTGTGAGATAATAGCGTATCTGAAAGCGTGCAGCTCTAAATAGCATTCGTACATGTTGTTTCCTAGGTTTAAAAAAATCTATAGGTTATTTTCAAAGTACGTCATCAAGTCGTTAGAGAAGCAGTCTACTGAACATGGTCTCAACACAACCACTTGTAGCATTGATGTTGCTTTGCGTGCTGTACATTGTACTACTTTGCCTTGTTTTTGGACAGTGAACCAGCCATCTCTCTGTTGCCTCACTGTGTAATTTATGTGTATGACTCAGTGTGGTTACTTCACTTTAAATTTCTCTAGTGTATATAGGTGTGCGCATGTGTGTGTGTGTGTGTGTGTGTGTGTGTCACACGCCTCCGTTTTCACCTCCTGTGCTTCCTAGCAACATCCAGCATCACCACCTCACTGATCACTGATTAACTCCAACTAACTCTGTCAATCAGTGTCTTCTCCTGCTTTCTGTTAATCATCCATTAACTGTTGTTTATATATACTCCTGTCCATCCTTTATTGTTGTAAACTCCATGAACACTTTCTTACTTTCTGGTGTTAGAGGTTTGTTCCTTTGTCTAGTCCAGTGTATTGTCATTTCATTTTCTTTGTGTATCCTGCCTGTTGTTTTGTGAGCCCTTCCCTGTTTATATTTTGTCATCTTTGTTTATTAAAGACACACTCACACATGCATCCTGGCTCTTGTTAGATTTGTGACAGTGTGTGAGTGTGTGTGATTTTAGCAGCAGTTCTCACATGTAGCAACCACACTGTTATTGTGTAAAGTGGCACTGCATAAAATCTTGAATATAACATATAATATTTTGGTTGGATGTGTTGATGTGAATGTCTGAGAACCAAACACTGTAGCATCCCATTACCTTATTTTATCCTATCACCTTGTAATCAAAGACATACTCAGATCAACTTGTGATTCTCTGGTAGCAAACAGAGTATTGACACTTTCCCTTTTTCCCACTTCTCCCACTTCTCCCACTCAGACTGGTCCTGTAACCTGGTCATGTCTGAGTTAGAGGAGATGGAAGTGTGAGGGTTGAAGCGAAGTGTTACGCCTCCTGAGCGAAATATCATGACATCTGCTCATTATCCGCCCTCTCTCTCTTTCTTCCCTTGACTTCCGGTTTGACAGGGCTGTCTAATTCACCTCAGCTGCCAAGAAGAGGCAAGCGCTGGGCTGGAACGAGCGTGCGCAGCCCCCCCCGACCACCCTCCCCCGCTGCCTCCGACCGCTACCCCCCCCCCCCCCCCCCCCCCCCCCAACTGACCCTCCCTCGCCAAACATTCAACCACTACCTCTCCATCCCTGTTTATCACCACAACCTCGCAGCCTCACAGAAACCTCTGTACAGCCCGCCAAGCTTGTGTACATGCAGAGCTGCCTGTGCCTCACGACAGGTCTCTGGTCAGGCCCACCTGCTGGGCAGATCATCCCACCCACCCCTTAACCCCTGCCAGGCCCTCCTTTATAATTAACACCTGAGTGGGAGGCGAGGCAAGCGCCAGTCCTACGTGCTGTGAGCTGATCAGGAACAGAAGCTCAAAAGAGCACGCTGTTCCTTTTCTATTATTTTTAGGGGCTGTTATATTCTCTTCTGGTGCAGATAAAAAAGATTTTTTTTACAGAAACAGAAAAAAAAAAACCATGGCAGAAGTATGAAAAGAAAGAAGATAAGAGATATTTAATGTGCATTTGGCATGAGGGACTTAGATAAGAGGTCCTTAAATCCTTTTTTTATGATGTGAATGTTACATTGGAATAAATGACAGGGAAAAAGAGAGGAAGCTCTCTTGCTGAAAGTTTAATACTACAAGGTAATATTTGCAAAGTCTTCACTGGTGATAGTGAATGTCCCTCTCCTTGGTCCATTCAGGAGAATCTTATATATGACATGTTTTGAAACATTTTCCTCTGTCCTTTCCACTAAGCCTTTATTTCAGTGTATTTCAATGTAGTGGTACTTATTTTCTCTCCTCTCCTCCTGTCAGAACTCTTTGGGCATTACACGCTCTCTGATGCTTTAGCGCCCCCTGTCTTCTCGTAGAGATGATAGAGGTTTTCATGTCTTCCCCCATGAAATCTTGTCTGTATCATTTGGCAAGCAAAGTGCCTTGCCTCAAATTCGTGTTCAAATAGTTCTCTTACTGATTATGCTGTGCTTTTGCTTTCTGAGTAATAATTGTGTTCCATTTTATGCTCTGTCTCTGTCTCTCCCGCTTTCTGTCTCTGTCTCCTGTCTCCGTCTCTCTCTCTCTCTCATTCTCTCTCTCTCTCCCCTTCTCTTTCTCTCTCTTCTCCCCCTTATATATATAATGTGAAAAGTATAGCCCCTCTACATTATAGATGTAAAGATTTTAGTCCTGTGTTTACTTCATTTGTCTCCATAGTGATCATAAGACCTGCAATTCTTTTGCTTCTTTGGTAATCATACTATGCTGTTTTTTCCCCTGTAGTGATTGTGGTTTTGTTTGCGGCTCTGAGGAGACAGAGGAAGAAGGAGCCTCTGATCATCTCCAAAGAGGATGTGAGAGACAACGTCGTCAGCTACAACGACGAGGGAGGAGGAGAGGAGGACACACAGGCTTTCGATATTGGAACCCTGCGTAACCCTGAGGTCATTGACACTAACAAGATGCGACGTGACATCATTCCAGAGATGCTGTTCCCGTTCCGTCGAATGTCGCCCATCAAGGACAACACGGATGTACGGGACTTCATAAACGGACGACTGCAAGAGAATGACTCTGACCCCACGGCGCCCCCTTATGATTCATTGGCCACCTATGCCTATGAGGGCAGTGGATCACTGGCAGAATCCCTCAGTTCCCTGGAGTCTGCAGCAACAGAGGGAGACCAAGAGTTTGATTACCTCAGTCACTGGGGGCCGCAGTTCAAAAAGCTTGCAGACATGTATATAGGCAAGGACACGGAAAGAGAGACATAAACTGTAAACTACACAATGTCACTGAAAATTACACTCCCACGCCATGCCATGGCATTCTACAGAATTTGTCTTTTCATTACAATCAGCTGGGATTTGCATATCTTACTCAACAACCAAGGACAGTTAAAACTCATATCTTCTTCTCCTTCTCCTTCTCCTTCTCCTTCTCCTTCTCCTTCTCCTTCTCCTTCTTCTTCTTCCTCCTCTTCTTCTTCTTCTTCTTCTCCTTCTTCTTCTTCTTCTTCTTATTCTTCTGCTACTACTGCTTTTTTCCCTTTTTAATGAGTAAAGATGCCTTTGACTTTTAGGAGTTTGTTGTGAATAATGGTGTGAACATGTTTTGTAACTACGAAGAGAGATAGTAGTCTTGTATACTATCGATGTTTATTGAAAGAAAAAGAAAAAAAAAAGAAAAAAAAAGAAAAAAGCTTTCATCACAAACTGAATTTGAAATAGATACATGTTCAAAACGTTTTACAATAATTGGCATAATGTGTACTACTCACTATCTTTGTTGGAGAAAAGAAAATGTCATTGTAAGTGGTTGGTGCAATTTCTGTCAAATCTTTCTGCACATAGTTAGACATGTAAAAAGGAAGTGTACCCTGTAGAGTATGTTATACACTCAGTTCATGTTGTTTGAATGCTAAGTCATGTTGTTTTATATTTATATTTTTATACTTATTTTATTAATAAAGTTATAGAAAAGTTACAAAAAAATGTTATGCAAGTGCATTCTGTCTGCGTACATCATCGTGAATTTATGCGCGCGCACACGCACACATACACACACACACACACACACAAACACACACACACACACACACACACACACACACACACACACACACACACACACTCAAACCCTCAAAATTAAACACTGATCTGTCTAACATTAAAAAACAAAATTTATACGATACACAATATTTCCCCTGCACTGCCATACAACCATGATTTTTTTTCTGTGGTAACTAAACAAATCAGCATGACAAATACCTTCATTAAACAGGAAAGTAGTATTGCAACATGATGGATCAGCTGTACTTTTCTGAAGACAATGATATTGGGGAAGTGCTCAGCAGACCAAAATCAACATTAAGACTTTTACTGTACCTGCTTACAGTAACGCTTGCTCTTTCCCATAGATATTCCACTTTTCATCAGAATGAAATTGTCTGCTTTATGTCCCTGAACTTGAGTTGAAAATGCATCTGTCAAATGATGAAAGTGTTACAATTACAGAAGCAGAAAAAACTTAATGTTGATGACCTGTGTGCAAAAAAACAGATTCAAAGAGAATGTGCCATGTGCCATGAGTGTGTGTTGTGTGTGTGTGTGTGTGTGTGTGTGTGTGTTTGTGTAACATTACAATTTGTGTAACGCCACAATTTTCTCTTTTGATTGCCTTCTTCATGCATCTGAAGTGGGAGAAGGAAGATTACAACTGGCTTTCAGTTTCAGGGTTGATCCTTGGATAGTAAATCTGCTATTGCTCTACCTGCAGTTATGCATCAACAGTGTGCAGATTACCAGCTCTGGTCTGTTTTTCATATGATAAATCGTTCTTAACTGTCCAACTGTATTTTCCCTTAGAAATGTCTTTGTGCCTGTCCAATTTATCCAGCATGTGCTTCCTCTGTTTCACGGCCCATCTTATACACCATTTTTGGAACAGTACCATGGTGGCAGAGATAATGATTGTAGAGTGATATGCATAATTCAGTCTCTGTGGAGACAGCCCCTTATCCATTACAAAGTTTTCTATGAGATCATATTATCATTTATTCATGAGCTCACGGGGCATTTTATGACAACATTGAAAAATGTTGTGTTATGCTGTGTTAATGGTAAAGTTATCCAAGTTTAAAAGAAAAAAAAAAAAAAAGAAAAGGCCCATATGTATTTAATCACCCTTATTGTCAGTTTTAACGTATTAAATATAAATGAAGTCACATGACACTATCTGTAAGACTAAAGAATAATATTCTAAAAAAAGAAGATTTTCTCTTTCTCACCCCTCTGCAGTCACTGATGAGTTTTTGATATAAATGGAAAATTTTGAGATGTTCTCAGTCATTCATTTCAGATACCTATCGCTTGCCAGTTTTTGTGACTGCCTTTCTAGCACGATGGACATGCTTAAGTGATCTCTGACTGGAATGAAAATGACTTCTCTTCTTTCACTGCTCTGAAAATTGTTCACTGGTCTCATGGTCTCCCTGCCACTATATTCTGGCATTAATAGATAGATGAGAAGTCATTCACTTGGGTCTCACCAGTAGTAACTTCAATTACAATACACAATGTTTGGATAGTGGGACATTTGGCTCATTGGTGGCCAGTTGTAAATGAGACAGGTAGTGTGCAATGGATTATATTTAAATCTAATTAAATAACTGCATGTCATAAAGCCACAACTAAGCTTTGTGACGTATGTCATCATGACCTATTCACTGATGTTAACAAATAAATGTTCCTCCATAAACCACAGAGCACAACTAAAAAGACACATGAAACACCAAGGTCAAGCAAAATGCATACTCTGCACACTGCATTGAATTGGGAGGTGAAGGATGATCACACTGCATTGAATTGGGAGGTGAAGGATGACCACACTGCATTGAATTTGGAGATGAAGGATGATGCACAGGATGACTACAAGGACTAGGGGACTCTTGGTTACGCTTATGTGCGTGCTACAATTTTTGTAACCTTAAAAGGGAAATAATTGAGAAATGCCTGATATTTAAGTCACTCATAAGTTTAAGATTTACACTATTATTTTCAGAGGCTATTGTTCGGCCGTTCATTTCCTCGTTTGCTATCAAAATCATTCAATGCTTTAGTTGCAGTTTACTCGGCCAACTTTAACCAACCAACTCATTTAGATAAGTACTTGCTTATAAGTACTCACTCTAGTCTAATTTGCCACCCACTGAATTCCAAGCATCCAACAGAATAACACAGACTGCAGCCTTCAAAAAAAAAAAAGAGCACATCTCACCACTATGCCTTAGAAACAGGAGATGGCCCTTAATGTTCCTGTGATAAGTTCATCTATACAATACATATGCAAAATAATATGTAATGTAGTTGTAAGGGTTTACATGTGCAGCCATCTGCTGATACACTAAACGCCAGTTAAATAAAGGGCCAAAAAATTGCATGTCTCATCAAAACCCTCCCTAAAGGACGTTTTAGTGAAGTAAAGATATTCTTTGCATCATTCAGAGAGCTAACAAAGAAGGGCAAAGAATGCTTCCATAGTCACGTCCTCTCTATCCTTTTTTTTTCTTTCTTTTTTATGGAGGGCAAGTCCTTGAATAGCTTTCTGCACGTGTAAGCCTCAAAATGTTAAAAAATAACGACAACAGAAGAAGTTCTACAATCATAAATTCAAGCTTAATTGAGATCATTTGTCATGTGTAACATTTCAAAAGAACCTTAATGATATTGAGCAGCAGACAGTGTCACATTAAATAGCTCTAAAAAGCATGTGGCACACTCACTTATTCTCAATCAAAAGTGGGAAGCATTTCCTCATGAGGATGGTATAGTCCCTTCATGGCATACTAATGCCTGCCTGAGTCATAACTGGCATTTCTCAGGGAATTTACCACCAGCAATGTGGGGTGAGACAGGACGCCTTCTTGTTTAAGTGTCATCTTTAAAAGTGTGCAAAGGAAGCAGGCACCACACCGTGTGCAGTTTGGAGTGAGTGATGACCCGTGTTCTGTAATAAAGAGCGGGGAAAGGTTTCCCATACTGGGGAGCAGGCACCGCGGGACATCCACAGTACAACTCCACGTGTATCAAACGGATCAAAAGGAGCCATCATACAGATCACATTCATATGGCCCTTTGCTCACTTTCAAATGTAATGCCCTCTTACGAGCTATCATGGATCGTTTGCATGTCAGACAGAATAAAACATGACTGTGCACTCGTTAAGGCTGGGGCTTCAACATTATAACATTTCTGGCTTTCTATATGTCATTAGGAGTTTCACTGTCATAATGTGCTTATCTTATAAAATCTGAGACAATGTAAAAGAAATCACATTTTTATAGTGGGAGATGAGCAAAAGGGTAACGGTCTGACAAGTCAGCGAGATCTCAGATGTCTGAAGTGTCTTTTTGTTTGCTCAGTCACCCATTTCATTGTTGTCAGCTCTCATCTCAGAGACACTTTTTGTGTGCGTGCGTGCGTGCGTGCATGTACGCGTATACGTTGAGTATCGACCTCTGATCGATTGATATGTATTACTTTGATATTTCTCCAGTCTTTAAAAATTACGCATCAGCACTATACTTCTGCAGTAGGTTATTCTTCCCTCAGGCTGATCAGTGCAGTAAGTGATATGATGGAGAACTGCAGATCTCCTAGAGATCTGTGCCTTTATTCTTCACAGTATGAGCATGGACACTTTTGCTGAGCATAACCAATCCATACTTAGCAGGAGGGGTGCCAATTCTTTAGAACTTTCTGTTTTCGATCTAGCCATTCATCTCCTTTGTCATAAGGGTGATACCATGTTCCATGTCATCATATCTAAGACTTGATTCTCTTTGTATTATTTGTTTAATCCTTTAGTTATTTATGTGTTTATTTATTTTTGACCCTGGACCTTGCATGAATCAATCAATAATACAAATGTTGCATGGTGTGAAAAAAAAAAAAAATAAAATAAAATAAAATAATTAAAAAAAAAAAACAGGTTGAATACCCCCTGAGAAATGGATAAAAGAGAAAGAAACAGACAGAAGAAGAGAGGAAAAAATGACAGCCTCTCCTAAGTCACCTCACCTCCCTCTCATATTGCAGTGCTCTCACACATTCTGGTTTTACAATAGGGAAGATTTGAGCACCGTAAGGTTATGGTAGCAGACAGTGTACATGCACTATAGTGCTGACTCAAAGGTACATGATGAAAAGGAATGTGCCCTTGATGTATGATTAATCATCTGAATCCTGCTGCCCAGTGTCCTTCAAGATATAGTAAATAAATAAATAAAATAAAACCCACCAGGGTTTTTTTGTTTTTTGTTTTTTTTCAGAATCCAATAATACTAATAATAATAATTATATAGCAATGTGTTCAATAAAGACTTTTTTAATAGCGTTTGGGGATAAGGATAAAACATTCAAATTTAATGAACACTAACGGGTGCTGTCATGGTTTTGTGTTAGTGCCATAGAACTGAGGGAGTGAAAACCAAGGCTGGATAAAATTCTAATGCATTCTCAGGTATTAAGAGACATTGTAGACAGACATTGTAAGAGAACCTGTGACTGATCACTGACTTTAGTATGTAATGTATATATGTGCAATGCATCGAAAATACAAGTCATCGAGTATATCTTGCCCTCAATATCTCTGTCAGTTTCCAGTTGGTCAGTGGCTCATCCCTATAGCTGCCTGGCACTGCAAAAACAACTGTCACACAACATTAACAGATCTCTCAAAATGACCAAAATAAATGCTCCAATGCAATTAAATGTGGTTATATTGGTGATGACAGCTGCATAAATAATTTCTGCCCATAAAGATTGTTGACATAGTTGGTATGCTGATAACCGGCTTACAGTTCTCCAAAATTTCAAAGTCCATTTATTTTGTTGGACTGAACCAAGTGCAAGCGGGCAGCTTTGCCAAGTTCTGTCTCTGTCTTGAAAATGATTTTAGAGGCTAACTGCAAATCTCCAGACTCAGTGCCTGACCTTGATTTTTTTTTTTTTTTGTCCACCATTTTGAACTGCTAAGCATGATGCTCATATCAATGCAACTCCAGTTGTCATGAATGGTTGGCATTATTACACAAACTGCTCCAAAACGGAGGAGTATAACTGAAAAAAAAAAAAAAACATTTTAAAAGTGTATGACCTCATTCAGAAATATCCGCTCCTGCAAATGGCTTCTAAACACACATATGGCTGCTTTATTGTAATTGTGGATTAAGACAAAAATCTGACTAGCAGTCTTAATGACCAGACAAATTGATGCATATTTTGCTCCATCTGGGCGATTTTCTTGGGGGAAATTGTAATTGCTGTTTGGAACATGGTTTCCCTGCCTCTCTGTGCTGAGGCAATGTCTCACATTTCAGATGATTATGGTGGCAGCGGATCCCAATCATGCCATTTCCAGCTTAATGCTGATGGCATGGTAGTCTGACAGTGTAAATGTGCAGTTATGCAGGATCTTGGGGAGAAAACATAGAGGATATAGCCACAGGAGAGCTGTAAAGTAATGATTTATGTACTTGTGGTTTCGATAGATAGACCAAATTCTCATTACAGATTTGACTAAACAATGCACCGAGTCTGTTTCATAGCTGAACTGCATAGCTGTTATAGGGTTGAAAACAAAGAAGAGGAGGAAGGAGAAGACGAGGGGCAAGACGAAGAAGGAGAAGAAGGAGAAGGAGAAGGAGAAGGAGAAGAAGAAGAAGAGGAAGAAACTTAAACTCTAATTACTTGCAAAATGCACACCAGCCAGTTTTAAGTAATGATGCATACCCGTTTAAAGAGGCAATTCTGTATTTCTTGTCCATTGAAATGAGTCACATATTCTACTGCTTCAACTATGTCTTTAAATGAATTGAATTACTATGCAACAGACTGTGGAGAGACATAAAATTAACACATTATTCTTCATCTCCTAATAATACACACTTTCTCTCCAATTCATTTTACTTTGATCTGTTGAAGAATCTAGAGTGCGCAATTCCTTGACATCTGGCACCATCTGCTGGGAAGGATGCTCAAGTGCCTATATCTGATTCACAATTATAGACTGGCATCAGAACTCTACCCTAAAATTTGTTATTAAAAAAAAAAGAATAAAAAAAAAAGAAAAGCAAAAAACATTAATGCCAGAAGTGGTGAAAGTAATATACATAAATCTGAATTAAACTGAAGCAAGTTAAATACTTCTGTATTATTAATGAGGTACACTGAGTACCAATTGCATTTCCATCTTTAAACACCATCACTAAATTTGATTTGTCCATTCAACCATGTTTTGGATGTATACCCTTGGCAGTAGTGCAGTGAATAGAAGGTAATTGAATTAGATGGGGGTGTATGTGAATGCGTGCTTGGAGGTGTGGAGAGTACCATGCCATTAAGTCAGTATTGAAATGCCCAGAGGTCTTAGTTAAGGATAAAGTTCAACTGAAGAAAATGTTCCGTTAATTATTTTTTTAAAAATGCAATGGTAACACTACATATTTTACTGAATGATAGAATATTTTCATCAACTCTAAGTTTGCAAAAAAGTCTGATGTGTAAAGAAGCAATGTAGATCAATCCGAGGAAGCAACCACTATGAAAGAGGGATTCTTCTTTGTTAAATAAATACACTAAACACTAAAACCAACCAAAAGCTGTGATGGTTTAAATGGTTTAAAATAGTCATGCACAAAAAAGTATACAACAAGCAAACAAACAAACAAATAAACAAACAAACATAACAAGGAGAGTGGGATGAAAGCGCATGGTTTTCAGTGGCATTTAGTTTAATGTCAAAGTATAATCAAATACAATGTTCTAAATTCAGTTGGATTGCAAAGAATTGTATCATTTATATTTGCATCCTCTTGCGATTATGTACTTATTTATTTAAATCAATTAAAAAAGAACCTATTTAAAAAAAAAAAAAAAAAAAGAAAAGAAAACAACTTAGTCTTTGTGTTTATTATTATATTCACAAAACACAAAGAATTCAGAAATCTATGGTCAGAAATAGCCGGATTACTCAGTGTTCTTGAAGTCAGTAAGCATGCACAAAAAAAAGCAAATCATAGTCAATATTTCTTTCTGCAAATGGTCTTAATTTATTTGACAATGCTGTTGCTAAGCAAACTTAAGGACATATGGCATAGGACATAGGACATAACTTAAGTATACATATGACCGTCAGTCACAGGAGGCCTAACAAAACTTTAAGACACACACACACACACACACACACACACACACACACACACACACACACACACACACACACACACACAGCACGCACACAGAGGACAGATGGTTGAGGTTAGATGTTGAAGACACAGAGGACTTAGAAATTAGTGTGTTAAATACTGTAAGACCTAGCGGAGCTGAGTCTCTCTGATTTTTTTTTTCTTCTTTTTTTTTTTTTCATTGTATGTTTCAACGTGCTTGAGAAGCAGCTATCTCTACTACATCCTGGCAGTACTGACAGATCTGTGTGTGTGTGTGTTTGTGTGTGTACCCTTAAGTTTGGTTAGTCCTCCTTTGACAGACTGTCATATACACACATATATTTACAAAGCTGATAAGAGCAAATGAGAGCCCAATCAGCTCTTTTGTAGCAGCGGTGTGTATCACTCCTGAGACAGATTCGATATGCATCTCAACATTAGCAATGATCAGGGGCATGAAAGATACTTTTTAAGTTGCCAACAATTCATTACAATAAACTTTAGGATTTTTTCAATGCAATACTATGTGGTGAGATACAATACTCTGCGATGTAATTTAATATAGCAAAAAGCTATCCTGCTTTATTTTTGACACTGGTTTCAAGAAAAAAAAAAATCTTGTATGCATAAATATCTAAATTTTGCTAGGTTTCTAAATAATAACAAAAGGCAAATAAAAGAGTTATCTAGTGTTACATTGTGCTGTGAAGGACTTTACATACAGAGAGGCCCTCACTGATTCAACTGTAATTCCCTCCCAGTTTTTGCCTGACACAGGTAGTTTGAATTTGCACAGTGATATCAGCTGAGATCAATGAATTGCCACACCGCTGCTCTGTGGCACTGACACAGAGATATTATGACGCAAAAGGTATCCCAGTTATATTATGTATTGATTCATTGTGACATATATTTAATATTAAAAGGTCATGGAAAACTTATCTTAGAAACTTCCTGAGTTTGCTTTTTTATCTTACCTACCTTTCTGAAATCAGTTGCACACAAAGTGATTTCTCTGTAGTAACAGACAAGTAGTCATACTGATTGTTATGGTCATCTCACGTCAGATCGGGGTCGCAAGATCTATATAATAGCATAGATAGATCTGCTTATTATGGCAATGTATTCCCATTCAAGCATAACGAGACTTAAATGGAAAACAGTCTTTAGGAGCTTCCTTTATCCATTATGAAGAGTAATTCAGGCTTTTAAAATAACAGCCCTGTAAACTCTGCCCTAGTGCTCTCTTTAGAGAACATGATTTGTTCTTTTTTTTTTGTGCTTTCAGGTTGTGGCTGCACTTGGAAACCCTTTGTCAAATAAGATTCTAAGGTGTCTTGTACGGTGGTCTTGCCTCACAGCAAGAAGGTCCAGGGTTGGCCAAGGATCCTCCTTTCTGTGTGGGGTTCTCCCCATGTCTGCGTGCGTTTCCTCCCATAGTCCAAAGACACAAAGGTTAGGTGAATTGGACACACTAAATTGTTTGTCTGTGTGTCTGCCTTGCAATGGACTGGCGACCTGTCCACGGTCTTTCCCTGCCTTTCACCCCCCGCAGCCCTAATTAGGATAAGCAGTTTTGAGAGGGAGTGAGGTGTCTTGTACATTGAGATAAGGTATGCTTTAGCTGTTACTTCTCCCCTTGCTTGAACACCAAGACCTACTACACTTTTTCCATTCTTTAGTTAGTGGTCCAACATCAAATCATATTTTCCCCACCAGTAGTGGGACGTTTCAGCAATCCTCATGACAGACCTATCAGGGATCAGCTTCACCAGTCAAAACAGTCATCAATGCACTCATTAGTCAATTAGCGTACACAATTGTTTCTTGTTATCTCTTTCACTCAGACTCCCCGTATGTGCCTGTTAACTGTTAGTTGTACAGTTACTCTTTTCTGTGAATAACTGAGTCCTGCTGTAGCCTTGATTATTCTTCTGTGTACCCATGTTGCCTGTTTATATTCCGTCTCTGTCTTGCCCTTCAATTCTATTGAAATCTGTACTTTTTGACTTGTGCCTGTTTTATGAGTACGGCCTTGCCGATCATTCAGTGTTCTGTTTCCTGTTTTTACCCTGGCCTGACTGACCTGTTTTTTTGTGATAATTCACTTGTTTAATAAACTCCACCGCTCTGTACATGCTTTCAGCCTCTCAGCTTCTTCCTGACACAGACCTTGTTGTAAGCATAGGTCAGCTGGGTCTCCATGTTTTGTGACACATTCTGTTGTGCTTTCTGGCATTTCAGGCAACTGTGAAACTGAAGTGTCAATTGAGATAGGTTCAGACTAGAGTTCTGGAACTATATAGAATATGAACTACACAGTTCCTGAACACATTTGTGTGTTACATTCCCAATGCACTGCAAGAGCTGTTAAGATTATGTAAATTACAGGTTGAGTCATTGACTGGATTGTTTGTCTGGTTATTGTGGTTTTTAATTTTTTTGTGATCATTTGTGTTTCATTTCTTTCTTGCAGTGTTGCTTTGCAGTATTGTGTATGCCCAGTTTTACTAAAGACAATAACATTTTGTAATACACTTTTTTTTGTTTGTTTGTTTTGCACCTCCGCATTGGTCCACTTTCCACAGCTTTTTATTTTGCTCTGGTTTTCCATTTTGTTATGACTTGCTCACTGTCTAAATCCTGGGATTTAGAGATGGTAGTTGGTCTCCTGGGTCATTCTGTGAAGATTTGTGTTTGAGTAATGTTCAGTATTCTAAGCTCCACCCTAATATTTTCTGGGCTATCAAAGCATCTAATCTAGAGTAGAAACTAAAAAGTGGGGTAGGAACTGTAGCCCAGGAACCAAAACCAGCATGGGATTTTCCAGTGGAAAGGTCAGTAGTTAATAGTCTTCAATACTACATTAGCAGTATTTAACACCACATTTTAACACCACCGTATTTAACCACGAGTTCCTTTTTGATAGTGGTTAAGTCACTGATTTCTCATACTACATCTTATGGCTCCAATATAGGTCTAACTAATGGACTCACTCTGGACCACAAATGCCTCTAAACTGAAAAAGCATCCAGGGATCATTCCTGGAAATTGAGACTTCAGAGTGGAGGTGCAAAATAGTGAGCCTTAAATACTTGAACAAGATTTGGTTTTTCATCATTTTACTGGTTAAACTGGTAAGGGGCACCACAACAGGAACAAACTGTGGTATGAACCTCCTACACCACTCTACCAAATGCAACGGTTACAACCATTTCTTGGTGTAGGAACAAAGACTGTTTCAGATAGATTATAACACATTGAAAGATAACAGTGATCAAGGGTAACGGTCGGAAGGGAGCTTTGTTTGATCTGTGTGCAGCGCTTGTTGTCTGGCACGCAGGGTAAATGGAGTGGTATGTTTCAACATCAGTTCATATAAAAGATCAGTAAAATTGTAAAGCTGATTTCATTTTAAACAATAAAATTAAAAGAAGCGGCACTCACTACTCTAATCCACAATCACTGGTGGAATGCTCCAGCACCACATGCAAAAGGTGGCCTGGGTTAGATACAGCACAGCAGACCATCACATGCCCACCAAGACTCCTGGCGTGCAGGACCGGTGGCATGCAAGAACATTAGGATTGCCTTCTTTGGACCAAACACATTGCACTCCAGTGAATAATTTGTGAAATAAAATGAATAATTCAGTAAATAAATAGATAAAAGAAAGTAAAAAGCATCAAACACAAACAATAACCAAGCGAAAAATAAAAGCGACCCCCGCATACAAACACACACAGACTGCAATGGAGTGGCTGGTCTTTTTAGATATAACAACATCCATGTATTGCTGGTCAAACAAATAAATTACCAAGATATAAGAAAAACAAAATAACCTAATTAAATACATTTTGTTTTAATGGAAACCATGGGTATGAGCTCAGGCAAACGGAAGATGAAGCATGGGGAAGTGAAAAGGGAATCTACTGAAAACAAAACTTCATATATACAGGGTAATGCAACAAAATGTCAAAAACATTAAAACATCACAGTAGACTCAGCAGTTCTACAGAACCTCTACAAAACGAAGCTGCAAACAAAGCAAGGTGAAACAAAACAGCAGAGCAAAACAGCCGCTAACGACCTCCTTACTGTAGGTTATTGTTGGACATCTTCCTTCAGACAAATATGTGTGCCAGCCTAAATTGGCACAAGTAAAGAAACTGACATTACAATATATAACAATGGAAAGCCTAGAACATTGAATTGAAAACCACAAAGCTACCAGAGCTTGTTTCCAAACCAGGAACTAGGACTAATCCTCAGATTTGGGAACTACATGGGAACCTAAGATTGTATTTCATTACGATATTCTACTAGGAATTTAAAGGACAAACACTAACAGAGAGCATGTGTTAGATATACATGCATGCCAATGCTGACTAACTACAAAAGAGGTAATCAGTATAGTTGTACCATACACACACACACACACACACACACATATATATATATATATATATATATATATATATATATATATATATATATATATATATATATATATATATATATAATTACTATCCCAATCTTCCTATTTGCTAATTTATTTTTACTGTTCTTTCCTACCACTGGTCATTTAATTATGTTCTTCCAAGCCAACTAGCTGTGCACACTGAACTGAGAGCCAGATAACTAGTGCTGTGCAAAAATATCATTTTATCGATTGAACGTTTTTTTTAAAAAAATCGTCTGATTTGATATCGATCTGTAAAATTTATGGATCGATCTTTTAGGCTAACATGCATTTTTGTCCCGGTTTTCTAGGTTCTATGTTATGGTCAAACAGCCAGAGAATTAAATAGACAGGCTCTGACATAGCCTATAGGCACTTTCGGACCGGACAGTTCTAGGTTCTCATCCGAGGGGAACTATCACCTGGGGAGCTCCACCTAGAATTACATACATACATTCTAGGGCTTTTTTTTTTTTTTTTTGTTTGCAGACACACCGGCAGTAGGACACTGAAGTGACGTAAGCCGGCCAATGGTGGTATAGCAACGTCACGCTAAGAGCTGTTTTTTACACGGCTAACCAGGAAAGCTGGACATTTTTAAGTACAAATTTAATGACTTTTAAGACTTTTTAAATACCTCTAAGAGGAAAGAAATAGTACCATTACTGTAGCAAAAGAAATCAACAAACTAGACTACAGTATACACAGTTATTGAGTTTTATTGAATTTGAATGACAGAAATGTTCAGTGCACATTAGATAACATAACTGCCTTCTCATTTTAAAATAAAACTGTATGGCGATAGGCCCAGTCCAATGGAAAAAAAGTCCCCCTAAATTTACCACCACAGTAGCAGTGAACGACTCGATGGGCAGAGCACTTTTTGGGTGCTAGCATAGCGCTTGTGCCTGATGCTTGCTCACAGCATCATGCTTTTGGTATTTTCCCCTTTCCCTGCCGCAGCCCTCGAATCGTAAGCCGGATAAACACATTCGTCTTCTAAGTTCAAAGATCACAGCCACACAAACGGACACATAAGCACCTGCCAAAGTGGAGTGTACGCTACCTCTTTAATGTACAAACAAATAGGTATTGGACGTTGTGGAAATGGTCATTGTTGTGGGATATAAAATACCGGTAAAACTGAACATAAAAACTGAAACCGCCTTTGTCAAATTCCCACTTAGTTGTGGAGCAACTTCATTGCACCATCACTTGGTCTTTTAAAAACTGGCTGGAGGATGTCTGCTTTGACATTTCAGAATCGATGAATCGATGTTGAATCAGAACTGAATCAGATTGGATTTAATCAAATCGTTAGAATGTGAATCGGAATCGAATCAAATCGAAACATCTGTGCCAATACTCAGCCCTACAGTTTACTTTATGTTGGCAATTTTAAACCATCTGGAATCCGGCTGATAAATTTCATGGAAATTAGATTTTGATGCAAAATTGTTATAGGTCTTAATGATTTAGATCTAAGTGATTTAAGTCTTAGTGAGTTACAGCAAATTAACTAGAAGACCCTCTTCTTAAATTTCAAGCTTGTCTCACAAAGGGTGATGATCAATGACAAGGCACTTGCTATAATGGTCTTCAACCACCGGTGGAGGGCTACAGCACCACATGCAAAGCTGCAGTACAGTACATAGAGAAGTCTACCAATTATCTTGTGCAAATGTGCAACACTATTCAGACCTGTTCACAGTCACAGATGGTGATAGTGCCACGCAGTGTGTGAGTCCTGGAAGCAAAAGTGAGATTACACAGCAGACTCTCGTGTACATGTAGACTCTGATCTAAAAAGACCTCTCACGTGCAGGACTGGATGCCCTGACACTGCCAGGAATGCTGTCAATTCAGAAGTCCTTAAACAGTAAAGAGATAAATTATTGAGAAGAGCAGTAACTGTGTTCATATACTTATCAGTAGGATAAAACCATCTGCATTTCACTCCCAAGTCTGGCACAGTGCTAATGTAATATCCAGTTCATAATAAAACTAATCAAAACACTGAAGTAATAAGATATACCACTCTAACATTTACACAGACTGCAACAACAGATGGTTAATACGTAGTGAATACAATGGAACAGTCTGTCTATCTAGATGTACTTATGTCAGTGAAATGTGGAACAAAACAGAATCAAGGGGAGGTCTATACCCATGAGTACTCTGAAGTGCCCTAAGAAATGTCGGTGTAGTGTTTATGTTGTAAGTGGAATCTCTCTCCTGTTCAGTGAGAGAGACTCAAGCTGTTGCTCTGTCCAGGTGCAGTTCTGCCCATTTTGTTTTGGAGTCGATGCATTAGCGGCGTTCTGCTGTCTCCCTAACATCCACATATTCTCCCCATATGTCTCCCTAGCATCCACATATTCAGCCTTTGTTAAACCCCTGACTTATAGTTTGTTCTAGTTTAATTGCGTGTGTGTGTGTGTGTGTGTGTGTGTGTGTGTGTGTGTGTGTGTGCGCGTGCGCGTATGTAAATGTTTAATGTGCTGTGTCTTCCTGTCTTTTATGTTCAGGGTTCTAAATCCTGTGCTATCAAGTGCCAAAACCTCTCAGTTTATCCTCAGTCTTTTATATAAATTTATCAAGCTTACCCTAGGTACACTTGTTACATGTGTGCTCATAGAGGAGTGCTAACGATATGATTACAAAACTTGAGCTTTGTCAGTGAATCTATTTATCAGGTGATTAAGTGTGTGTGAGAAGAGATATAGCTTGCTGCATCTCTGAGGCCCTGTTTACACCTTGCATTAAGATCCGATTTTGGTGATCCAATCACAAGTGGACAGCTTTAAGTACATTCGTTTTCACCTGGCTTTAGAATCCATGTCTCCAGTGACCACTTGAGGTCGGATCTCACTTCCCCGCTCTACATGCAAATAAACACGTAGGTTATTTCCAACACGTACACCTTTCATTTCAGTTTTGCTTTTTTTGATTGGAGATAGTGCTTATGACATGTGTGATGTCAGACAAATTTGGTGATCATTGATCGCTATTTTGGTACATTAAGGCACGTTAAGTTGTTTTCTTATAATGGGCGTCAATAGAGAGGAAAACGCTTAACGTGAGATAACAACCATACTCCTAGGATTTCGATTGTGATTTTTTGACAGGGGGCGTTTCTGACGAGATGGCCGAGAGAAATTTTGTGATCATCGATCACAGCTGCTTGGAACATTAAGCCACGTTAAGCTTTTTCATGTTAAACTTTTTTTAATTGGAGGCATCAATGCACTTCCCGTGCCTAGTCTGTCGGAAATTAAAAGGAGAAGAAGAAGAAGAAGAAGAAGGAGAAGAAATCAAAATATCCACTTTGCCCGTTGTTGTTGTTGCCTGTTGTCGCACTTAAATATGACACCATTGGTGAGCGAATGTGTACATATGCGAATGAGTTCGTACTTCCGCATAAGTAGAAGACGTCAGCTGAGTAGACGGTTATTCAATGTGGTCAAGTTCGCATTTGCGAATTCGCATTACACTGCTATAAGAAAGTAGACATATGCGGTCCAGACCACCTTCAAACATGGTCTGAGTTATCGGATCTCGATGCGACGTCAATGCGCATTGGATGCGTGTACACCTGTACTTTTGAGCTGTCCACTTGTGATCAGATCACCAAAATCTTATTTTAATGCAAGGTGTAGACAGGGCCTTAGAGCGTGAAAGTGAGTTGTATGTGTATGAAAATTTTATAAATGCAGTAGCCACAGCCAGAGACAGAATCCCCCGTCATACTCCTTGACTAAGTCCCTCCTTACCAGTCAAAAGAAAATTTACTTTAGTAAACTGTACAACCTCTAAACCCATCAATAAATTATCTCCTGAAACAGAGATAGAAACTCTGTTCCATACCTCTAACTCCTCCACAGGAACTAAGCACTCAAACTCAGCATTAGCTAGAGATTTGATTCATAAGATCGATTCTCACTTTATAAGGTCAGCACAGTATAACAAGACCTTATCCGTTTCTACATTTGGGGCTAGCTCTGCCACACCCAAAACAGAGTGCAACAACTCAGTTAATCTCATAGGATTATCTCTAAATCCAACAATACTCTTTTAACCCTTTAAGACCAGGTGTGACGTTTGCGTGCTTCTCCCTTTAGAGCCAGATGCGACGTGAGCTCATTTTAAATGATGGCATCGTTTTCAAGACTCGTGACAGATGAAATGCATCACGATTTGCTGAAATACAGCAAGCTAAGAGTGCTGAAAAAAAAAAAAGCATCCCATAATGCATTTTGCCGTACCGACGTGCATTTCAGCGAATCATGATGCAGAGAATCTGGCCAGACTCTCCCTCACCATCCATGCTCCTTGCCATTCTGCAATGCTAACTCATCCTAAACAATAGAGACAGGCAGAGCAAAAGAATGAAATAAAAACAAATATGACAGGCAATCTGCAATAGATTGTTAGTCTTTCACACTCGTTTCACTATACAAAAGAAAACACCAAATAAGAAAAAAAAAAGGCTTCTATTGGAAAAGTTTCAACTTTTTCTCATTAACCTGTTCACAATGTACACTCTACTGCCATTGCAATCACATTCTCCTGTTTGTTCATAGTCCTGTCCTTTCACACAATGGTAGACCAAATATCAATGTTAGCATGCCCCTCATGCCTCTGCCAATATCTGTAAGTGTGCAGTGCATATGTCTGGGAAACGTAAAGACACACACACACACACACACACACACACACACACAACTAGTACGTTTTTGCACACATGGCTGGTACAAAGGAAGCCTGAACGCGGTCTAGGCCAAAGGTGGCAGACACACCCCTATTCACATAAATGGGACTAAGGTGGACCGTGTCGCCTGCTTCAAATTCCTCTCTGAGGATTTCTCTTGGTCCTTTAACACCTCCAGTCCGCTTAAAAAGGCTGAGGAGGCTAATGAAAGTCCGCCTGTCTTGTCAGACCCTGGTGAACTTCTACTGCTGCACTATCGAGAGCATCCTGACCAACTGCATCATGGTGTGGTTTGGCAGCTGCTCTGCAGCTGACAGGATGGCCCTGCAACTGGTGGTGAAAACTGCCCAACACATCATAGGTGTCCCGCTCCCAGCCATTGCTGACCTCCAGCGTACACGGTGCCTACGGTGGGCTCACAGCATTATCAGCATTATCACACCCCAACCATGGACTGTTTGCCCTCCTCCCATCAAGGAGGCAGTACAGGAGCCTTAGGTCCCGCACCAGCAGGCTCAGGGACAGTTTCTTCCACAACACCATCACCATGCTGAACTCTCTGAACTCTCAAACCCAGCAATAGCCCACTCATCCACTCCCCTTTCATTCATGGGCTAGTCTACTCCGCCCTCACACTCAGGGACCCGATACTGCTCTCTTTGCCCATATTTATTACAGCTATCTCACCTTATGTCAATACCACACTTTTTACCTGGGGGTCTCATTGTCCCCCCCACTTGTTTTGCACATGCCATTTATTTATTTGTGCACCTATTTATTTATTTATTCATTACTTTTTTTGTCAACAACAACAAAACAACTGTATGTACTTGTACTATGTGCAATGACAATACAGTTGAAAGGAATCTAATCTAATCAAATCTAATCTAATCACTACTGTGTCAAGAGAAAGCTAGTGTTCGCATCAATCAGTGCCGTGTAAGTTCGACATAACTGTCAGATCAATTTAACAGAACATTTTAAGGCGATTTAACATAATGTTAAAAACTATAGTTTATAACAAACAGATATCTGCATGTCAATGAATTACCTGAGTCTTTGTGTTAAAACACATCAGATTTCCCACATTAAACCCCAGCGCTAGATGTATCACTGTATATGTACACAAAACACAAAGTTATTGCATTCAAAACAGCTGAAGTGATTATGCTCCCTGTTTAGTTGTTTGAAGGGTAGATCAGACATCACTCTGCTCAGATTTACTATACAGACTTCATATGCATGCTGCAAGTACATTGTATTTAATTAATTGCAATCTCAGGGTATTGCAAAAACAAATTTCTAGTGTGGCATGATGGCGACAATAAAAGCTGAGTGTTTAGTTCATTTAGTTAACTTAATGTTGTGAAGATGACTTACTTTTTCATGCAATTCATATGCTACCAGCTGTATCTGATGAAAGCTATGTTCACTGGTCACAGTCCAAAAGCAACCCTCTCAGGTCTCTAACCACTAATAAATATGTGGTGTGTTCCAGAGGTCAGCTGTGATTGAACTGCCAACATTAGCTAAGTTCTGTTCTTTTCACCGCATCCAAATAGGCTCATTTTGTGTTAAATTGAGCAGTGCTGATACAATGGCAGCCACACACAATGTCACAATGTCTTCACTGGCCTGATGGAGTAATCATTAAAAGATTGCAGGAACAGAGGATGATAAGCTGTCCTATCAGTTCCCTATCTCTCCCCTGCCACAGCCAGAGTATAAACCAAATTACACCAACCAAATTTCACTCAGAGCTGATACACAATCAAATCATACACGGAAACATAAACCATTCTGCACATTCACGTGTGTTGCGGGGGTGAGAGAGGGTTTCTGTCTGTCTGTCTATCTGTTTGTTTGTATATATGTATGCATGTTTGTACTTTTGAAGTGATCCCATTGAAAACAGATCCGATTTATATCACTGTTAAATGACTGAAATCTGTTAAAAACTGAGAGCTTTATAAGCACGGCATTATGTCACTTTCTTAGTTAAATAAATGGTTTTGAGCAACTGCAAATGGCATGAAAACTATTTAAACAATACTAAAGCCTTTCAACAAATCACAACATCGCTCGATCTTGAGAGCATAAGCTTGATCCCTACATTAGTTTAACTACCTGTCCTGTAATTTCTGTTGAAGAACACTTGATGGCAGTGTGTTAAAGACCATGGAAACCCTGTATCAATTTCTTTTGTGAGTAAAAACTGGTGTTACACCTTGAATTTGGCATTGACAGTTCTACTGTTTCTGTATCTTTATATTTATGTGTATCTGTGGTCCTACAGTACTGTAATAGTTATCTTCAAAGACTTTGTAGACTAAAAGAATCTGAGTCTTAGCTGAGTCTTCTTCTTTTCTTTTCTTTCTTTTTTTTTTTTTTTTGAACAGTTTATTTTCCTCAGAAAAAGAACCCACGTAGATTAAAAAAAAACCAAACAAAAAAAAAACCTTCTTTCAGAATAGTGCCAACTAACTTTCCTTTCTTTATTTCATTTCAAAAATAAATAAATAAAAACCACATACATAACCTTTCACGTCTTCCCTTTCTCTTGGAATAGATTAACTTTGCCCAAAGACACTTTACTCTTGTCTGACTTGTCAAGCCTCCCATATGTTCATTAGTCACCTTGGTGCAACTCACAATAATGTGAAAATTGTCTTTTGCTAATTATAAAGGTTGGGCGGTCTGCCTGTCTGCATCCAGTGAAAAAGTTGGAACACTTGGGAATAGTATACTTTCTGAGTTAAAGAGAGAGGGAAATAAAGTATGTCTATACACGGATTGATCAATAGTAATGTAATACTGGGCTCTAAAAACATGGAAACACTCTAGTGCAAACTCAGATGTTATCGCACAGAAAGTGGCAGATAGAGATGCTTTTTAGAGGCAGATTGATACTCAATCCAAATGGTGATATCAGGATATGTGGTATAGCCAATTAAACTGGGGTCATGGAAATGTCATTTACTACTTATATGATGTCCAACAGTTACAAAGATATAGATATAGATATAGATATATATGTGACTTTATGTGTGTGTGTGCGTGTGCGTGTGTGTGTGTGTGTGTGTGTGCGTGCGTGTGCAGTATAGGAGTCTGTTTTATGAGGCAATCAAATACCATTAAAAAAAAAAAAGTAAGAAAATTGTTATAAAACTTCTTATTCCTAACTTATTTCCCTCTGGTTCTTCACAAAACCTGTATGCATCCATTTGCTTTGATGCATTCATTCATAGAGGCATCAGAGCAGAATTTAGAACTGCTACCTTTGCTCTAAAGTTTTCTAAACCTCTACACATGAATATAATTTGTATATGTGAATCTACCCTTTGTAAATTTGCTTTGGTGAGTGAAAAAAGACTAATGTACACAGAAATAAATTATAGGGAAGAGTAGAATTCCTCTGACATTCTTTAAAACAAATAGAGGACATGGATCTAGTTTTCATCTGTTATGCAGAAGGGTGCCACAGAGACTGGGCCCTGTCAATAAAAGCCCTGCACATCATATCTATAACCAGCACCTGCATTTCCATCACACATCCTTACTATGCATTATTAATGTTCAGCCGTCTCTGCATGGGGGCCGAATATTGAACTTTGTATTGTAACGATGGCACTCAGACGGTACTGTCCCATGTAACAAAAGGATCTCACGTTCTCTAAAAGCATATTCAACCACTAAACCTGTCACGTTTAATAATGTCGTTTTTTTTGTTTGGTTGCTTGTTTTTGGTTTGTTTGTTTGTGTTGTTTTTAAGTCACATGGTAGAACACTCCTCACTCAACGAAGTAGGAGCATCAAGCTCCAGCAGTTGCCTTGCCTTAAATGCAGGCATTTAGATATTGAGTGAGCTCAAATTAAACTGAATGTATGACACACAGCTCAGTTTTCTGCAATGTTGAGTGTCATGTTTAACATTAAAGGAGCATACATATTTAATGACAAACAAAACACAGGAGTGGGGCCACTGTATTGACTGCGTGTTATTTTTAGTCAAGTCTCAGACAGGAGAAAAGAGGGGACCAAAGCAATATGACCTTAATATGTCAGTGTAGAAGACAGCGTCTGACTCAATGTGTCAATGTTATGTCAGAATCAGCACTTCTGAAGGCTAGTGAGAATTTATAAAGCTCATCATTTGCATAGGGGCAAAAAAACATGCAAAAGCTGTAACAGCAATTATTAAATGTTGTGGCCTACACTGAGTGTTTCCTGTCTAATGAAGTCTATATTTAAAATTTGCAATCAGACATATTCCCGTGAACACATTTACTTTCCTCTCCTTTTTTCCCCTACCAAATCAAAAGAGTAACCTATTCATTAGGGTTTAAAATATAATCTATGAAGTTGTATGAAACAACAAAAATAAATTAATAAATACATACATACATACATACATACATACATACAAATGTATGTAAATAAATGTAGTATCAGTGAAGTAACAACTTTTTCTTCTTCTTTTTTATATTTTACCATTTATGGTACTGGTGCCATCACAGGCAGCCTTTTATAACGGAGCATATAAAAAGTTACTATGAACTAGCTTTGGGCAGCCAAATTCTAAGTACTTTCTGAAATAAAACATAAACTGCACAAACTCAATCAGATCCATCCTCGTAGAGCTTCAAAATAAAAGAAAGAAAAAGTACAGTGTTTAGACAGTGGCTAAAATACCCTGAAATCTCATTTATTAAACAACCTTCAGAATTCCAGGTTACCTGTTTCTGTCAATGCATCCTCTATCACATAATGTAATCTGCTTGCTGATAAGCTGAGGTCATACATACGTCTGTTTATGGCATATTCAGTTAAACAGGGTTCAGGGCCTGAGTTGATTTACAACTAAATGGGTCCAGATGAATTGATAAAGGTGGGTGTAAATATAAATGATTTGAAACTACGGTGTCAGGAATTTGTGTCAGTTGTGTGCATCATTCTGTGTTTATTGGCTCTGTTGGAGAAGTTGTGCTGGAAACTCACTCACACAGTTATGTCAATCTTTGCCATGCATAGGTGAGATATTTCAGGGGAATTGACTTGCTGGCTGTGCTGGTATAACTTAAGCAGCGGGATATGACAAGATGCCTATGAGTTGTACACAGATTTGTGGCTGCTTCGACGAAATCATCAGCCTGTGAGCTGTCATATGTTCTCCTCTTGGGTATGTAGAATATCAGTAAATTCAGAACCATAGACAGAGCAGGATCCTGCTTATGGAATATGAATTGGCATTTTACCATATTATCAGATCTGAAATTCCACATGCTAATTCAGATTTAGTTGATTTATTCCATTAGGTGACAACTTAGACAGAGCAGTTTTTTTTTTGTTTTTTTTTTTACTATTTGAAGTGCTCCATAAATGAATAAAGCCGTGATGTACATGTATGCAGGTTAAGAAAATTCATAACATTGATGGTGACAGAGTTCATTTATTAGCCTTTCACAGGCTACTAGTTGTCTTATTGTGTAGTAAACATAGCTGTGATATCACAAAATGATAACTGGCATTTTTCATTTTAGTCTTCATTACTTACTTTTAGAAATCACAATCACTTGTGAACTCTTGTAAGTTTCACCCTCAGTCTAGGTGAGTGAAACTTACACACGTTTACACCAACATATGTAGAGCCACTGCACATTTTCACATTTCAAGCTGCACAGCACTGTCAAGCAACATAATCACTTGGTGGTGACTGCTATTTGTGGAACATAACTGACATCTGACTGTTACAGATGACCAACAAACAGCAAGGGGAGAGACAGAACCAGTTGCTGGTCCGTGGACCCCAGACCCCAGTCTTTTTAGTATGTTACAGTAGAGATTTGAATCATAAAACCATGAACCATAAAACGTGAGTGCTTCAACAACTCAGTGGCCCTGATGGACCACTAATACTGAATATTCTGATCTCTTTAGTACAGACATACAGAGCTAAAATACAGAGTTGCATTTGATTAACCACTTTGCCATGAAGTCAAATATTTGTATGAGGACAATAACAATTTACAGTATAAAACTTTTAATTTACAATTTTGTTAACTTAGCAAACTCCCTTAACAAGACAAGCTGGATGTGAAATTGTGTGAGTAATAATTGCAGGAGATTGCCAAGTTTTGCTTAGGTTTTTAGATTTTTTTTTCAGAACTAGTGCTAGTACCTCTCACAAAGCTGTGACAGGATCATAAATTGTTGGACTCTAATTGTTGGTACACACTTACAATGAGACCTCACAGGACAGGAGTCACACACACACACACACACACACCCCAAAAAAAAAAAAAAAAAATTGTGAGCATCACCAACTATAGTTAATACACTAGAAACACTAGAAACAGCACAAAAAAAGCCAAACTGACTTTATTCACATTTATTCTCATTTTCAAAAGTTTGTTGGAGTGCCAATTTCTTGAATACATCGCATCTTTTCATTCATTTTCTAAGACGCTTATCCTAATTAGGGTCGTGGGGGGTGCTGGAGCCTATCCCAGCGTTCATTGGGTGAAAGATGGGGAAACACCCTGGACAGGTCGCCAGTCCCCCGCAGGGCAGACACACAGACACCTAGGGGCAATTTAGTATCTTCAGTGTCTTTGGACTGTGGGATTCCCAGCCGGGAATCCAACCCGGGGCCTTTTTGCTGTTAGGCGACAGCACTACCCACTGCGCCACTGTGCCACCTACATCGCATCTAGGATCCTGTAAGCTGCATAAACCTTTACACTTAGGCAGTGTGTAGGACTGATGGCATGCAAATTGCAGTAGTTCATCAGCTTTGGCTAATCATTAACACTTAATGGGGAATTGAGTTAATCATGCAAGTTGTTGCTTGACAACTACTCGAGTACACTGCATACTGATAATATCACAGGCACACAGTTTGACAGAAAGATAGGTCTACTCTATCCTTTACGGACTGTTATCTTACAAGCTGATCATTTTTTACAGCTTCATTTCTATGAATCTGGTCTGGTTTAAGGGTGCATAACTAATTACGATAAAAGCACAGCTTGTATGTACCTGTTACGCAGCTATGTGCACCTCACACATGATCTATCTCATTCTTGTGGGTCACACTGTATAGTGCAATGCATCTCAGGGGAGAGCTGACCAAGAAATTATTGGTTTAGAAAATTAAGAAAAGAGAAAAATAATATTAACCATCTATCATGAAACAGCTGGGAGTAATCCACAAATTGAGAGAACAGTTAATATTGAAAAGTTAACAAAGATGCAATCAGCATCTTTGTCACACTCTCTTATTATAATAATATAATCCAATAGACATCTGATTTTTACTTCTCCCAATTGGAAATACTTATGAAGACGGGAGATATTTTAACATTTAGAATCCTGAGAGCTGTGAACAGTCAAGTCCACTCTAGTGGGATTGCACATTTCGGCCTTTATGCAAAGTAGCCTGAGGGTAATGGTTCTGGATCTACTCCCAATGTGAAAGCAGCATCTGCTAACATTTTGTATGCACTTATAAATAACAGATGTTGAGGATTCAAGGTAATGCTTAAAGGAAATTACAATGCTATGCATGTTCATATAAATAATAAATACCATAAAAAAATCATTGTTTTGCATACATTTCATAAATGTGTTTGCACTGTTATTTGGAAATGTGAGAAATAGATAAATAAATAATACTGTATATATAGGTAGACATTAATGACATTGGACATAATAAATAAGGCAACTGTGGATGTTCTACAACCACACAAGTAATATCTTCTACTGCAAACATGGTTTTTCACTATTAGTCTATGTGAATGATGTTTAGAGTCCGCATCTCTCTCATGGGATATTGTCAAAGAGTGGTGATGACAGGAACAGTTACTTGTACATGACCTAAATGAAAGTTAAACTCTTAAAGAAAGTCCCTCAAATCTTTAGGGGTGTGTGTGTGTGTGTGTGTGTGTGTGTGTGTGTCAGCATGTATGTATATGTGTGTGTTTAATTCATGTTGCTGCATCTGTGCATAGACACTGCTATTCCTAAGAGAAAACCGTGCAATCACAGGACTACAGAATCTGTGCCATGGTCTTGTCAGCTGAAAAGGGTACCAGTATATTATGTGCAGTGTGACCAAATGCTGTGTTTCTTCTAGTCAGCCTAGAAAAGGTAGGTGCTATTGACCTCTACTATATCATCTCCTGAGCTTCTCTCTGTCTGTGTGCCCTTGGCAACAGTGAATTTCTGGCTATTCAGTCAGAATAGATTAGGTCCCCTTTTCCCCTGATATGGTTTGGGCAGTGCAATGGAATGGTTTTAAAGCTTAGAGCAGAGTGCAGCTGGAATCTGATGATGTTGTTTTTCCTCAATGAGCTCTCTACAGAAAGAGATATCAATCAAAGTACTACCGCAGCCCAGTAAGTTGTGTGTAACCATCACAACTTTTGAGTATGCTTTTGCAGGCAAAAATATTCTCATGTAATCTAATTGAATAAAGCATCTAATTTTCAGCATAAATTATTTCATTGTAATGTATGTTTTTAATACAAATATTATGTTGTTCTCAAAAACTATAAGCGGACACTGGAAACCTTAGTGTGTAGTTCGTTTTCTTCACTCAGACAGGCTGTCATGCCAATACAACCATGTTGAATTACACATTTAGGCATGCTGGTATTTGATGGCATTAAGACAATAGAGATGAAAGCTAAGGACACTTGAGTTAACATTGGCATAATGGAAATGCTGCCTGCACATTCTTTCCCTCATATGTGCTAAAAAGGCAGTCTGTTAATTACCAACCTGATTAATTAGTCCGTCTTATCCAGGGGAGAGCTGCTTAGTCTTCACACACAATATAAGGTCCTCTCATGAAGCTCTTCTCTTTTTATGCATGGAAAATGGATTCACGAGACTGAGCTAGCAAGGCCCCAGTTAAAGAGTCCATTCAGGCTGTCTCAAAATGATTAAATGAAGTAATTTAGTCATTTTAGATTGCTCCTGTTTAACAGGTGCAGGTCAAAACTAGCCAATGAAAATGACTTAAATAAGAGTTCCTAGCTTAGTAGCAATGTTATTGGGCACTGTTTACATGCATGCACAGCAAAATGCCTAGCCATGTTTCATAGTTTTATGGAAACTCAAGTAAAAGAGGAAAACAGACTCAAGCAACAGTTATTAATTCATCTCATTTCAAGTTTTTGGATTTTATGTTTTGTAGGGCAACACTATACAATGCACTGAAACCCTATGTACTTCAAACTGTAGGACTTTCAGTTCTTCCAAGGAGTCCCACCCACACCAACCTTACCAAACAGATGGAACAGAGGCTGGTGTGAATGTACTGCAAAGTGTGGATTCAGAAACATAGTCATTATCACCTTTGTGGGCTGAATAAGTTATCTGGCTCACATTCACAACACCTTAGGGTAAAACAAATGTACCTCTGGTAGCTCCTGCCCGGGGGGAGTGAGCGAATAGCACTTTCCCCTCCCTCAACATCCACAGCTGAGGTGCCCTTGAGCAAGGCACTTAACCCCCAACACCCCCAGGCGTGCTGCCCACTGCTCCTGCGCCTGGTGTGTGTGTTCACTACCAGGTGTACAGGATGGTTAAATTCACTGCTCAATGTCTGTGTGCGATCATGGAGATTCAGATTCAGAATCACGATTCCCAATGAAATGACATTTTGTATGTTAACCAAATCACTCTCCGTCCATGGTCCAACTTCTCTACCCCTTTGACAATGGAATTTAACTATATGACAGGCTGAGTAAATAAGTCCTTAGTCTTTAACTGAGAGATTGTGTCTGAATTGCAGATGTTGTATGGAGACATTATTCGATAGTTTAGGAGCCATGTAATCAATACAAAACTTAATAAGTAAGTAGTGTATAGTAGATACTACATGACTAATATGCTCAAACTTCCTAACTCTTGTAGGAACCCTGGCTGTAACATTTTAAACCTTCTGAAACTTGTATTAGGTATGGCAGGGCATCCAATTTTTTGAGCATTACAATAATCTAATCCTGACGCTATAAATGCATGAAGTAACTTCTTTGCAAGGATGCCAAACTCCTTATCTTGGCTATGTTATGAAGATGAGAGAATAACGTTTTACTAATATTACTAATGTGACCTCCACGTTAAGTCACTGTCCAACATGATTCCAAGGTTCTCAACTCAAGTGCATGGTATGGCACTAAGACCATCTATACGGAAAATGACCTCAGGCAGCTTATTTTGAAAGGACTTGGGTCCAAGTCCTGGTATTTCAGTTTTATCAGAATTGAGCAGAAAGAAGTTACTGGTCATCCTGTCTTGAATGTTGCTAATACTGTTGAAAAATCTAGAGATCTGAGAGAATTCTCCTGGCCTTGAAGATATATATATATATATATATATATATATATATATATATATATATATATATATAGAGCTGTGTGTAATAACAGCAGAGGGTAATGCTATACTTCCAAATAATATTTCATAATGGAAGCATGTACAAGGAGAAAAATAAGCGACCCAAACAGGGTCTTGTGGCACACCATATTTTACTTGTGTACATATTTTACATTGATCTAAATTGTGTAAGCACCTGTCCGGAAATGGCAACATAATTCTCAGGCTTTTCCAAAAGAGTATTATGGTCTGCAAGGTCGAATGCTGCATTAGAGACTAGCAATACATGTAATGAGGTACATCAATGGTCAGAGTAAAGAAGTAGGTCATTGGTTACTCTGACCAGCATTGTCTTTGTGCTATGAGCACCCCAAATCTGGAATGTCTTTGCGTGCACTATTTCTCTGGAGCAATTAGCACAACTGAAAAGACGGCTATTTCTAAAACTTTCTAAACAGAAGGTCTGGAATTGGTCTAGCTAATTTTACATGGGCCAAGATCAAGTGGTCTAATAATTGCCACTTTGAGTGCCCTAGGTATCCTTGATATAAAGATGAATTAACGGTGTTTAGTAAATGATCTGAAATTTCAGAAATGATCTTTTTCAGGAGCTTTGTAGGAGCTAGGTAAAGTATACAAGTTGAGGACCTTGATGTTACTATTCTTATCCAAGCTCATCAAACATAACAGGAGAGAAGGAATTAAAACATTCCAGGGGTTTAATAATACTAGTGTCACTTGGCTGAGATACTGCATCTAGAGGTGTACTGTATCAAATTTTCTTCCAAATGTTCTAAAAAAAAGGTCAAGAAGGACTATCCTAGTTGCCTTCTATAAGTCTCTTAAAGTATGCAGACCATATCAGACCGATCCAAGATTCCCAACAGTTTATCATGCTATCTTTCCATGCTCTTCCAAATGCCTCCAACTTTGGTAGTTGACATTGTTGTCCAACTATTTTGATATTGAAGCATAGAACAAATACTATTTGGCTAGAGGCAAATGACATAAAATAAGGTAGTGATCTCAAATATCTTCATTTTGTGGCAAAAATGCATACATTATCAACATCAACTCTGGAGGACAAAACCAGGTCTAAAGTATGATTATAGCAGCAAGTTACCTCATGTGATTTGTGAAATAAAAGTTTGAGCTTATAGATATTTGCTGCCTATCATCAATCGTTACCCATACAAATCTGGCAATAAAGAGTGTGAAGTCACAAGTAACAGATGGATATGCATATTACACAGGAGTGTCTTAAAGGCATAGCAGATAATTTGTAATTTGACTATTACCATGGGCAGTAAACTGTTTTGGCTCCTCGGCTCATCATCCACCACGGTACCAGTTTAGCAGCTTCCAAACAAACTTCTGCCAAATAAAACTATAATTAAAAGTTTTACACTTGCTCTGAAGATTAACAGATAACCACTACAAGACAGCCAGTCTCTATTTGAGGGAACCTATGTGATATCTACAGGCAGTGAGCAGACGGTTGGTTTAGCCAGTTTGTCTGCCTTCTGGTCTGGGCCCTAGTGAGTTAAGCACTAATTAGCCAGATTGCTAGAGAGATGCTTCCATGGGAGGGATGAAGACCATCTCTGTCTGACAGACCATTTCTGCCCCAAAAAGAGCTCCAATCATCAATAAACCCCACATTGTTTTCTGGACACCACCTAAACAGCCAACAACTTGGATGATAACCTGCTATAGATTTCGTCACTGTGCTGCAAGTGGATGAGGCAGAGCATGTTAGAAACTCAGACACTGTTTTTAAAGCTCACACACTTCTGCTAACCCAATTTTAGTGATCTCTGATAATAATCTTAGAGAATCAAGAATCAAGCCTTTGCCAGCACTTTCAATTTGCTCTGAATTTGTTCACAGAATACAGAAAACATCTGAGTACAGTTGTTTGTGTCTCTGTGTTCACATTTCATAAAATCAAATCATCTATTACTAGAGCCCTTTCAACAGACTTCATAGTGGGTGCATCCCCGAGTGAGGAGAACCAGGAAGAACCTGGGGAGAACTTGTAAACATCAACTGGAGAATGGTGTCTCTTTGGTTTCAGTTTTCAGCTATGCTGCTGAGACGCCGATCTTTCACCTTGCTGTGAATGCTCTACTGCCAGAGCAGGTGAGATATTTGCTATGTCAACTTCATGTGAACAGCAATCTAGTGACTCAGAGACACAGTTCTGAATATCTGGATGCTTGTCTCTAGTTCAGTGCTCTTCTCTGTCAAACCAGCTGTTCAGATACAAAATTATTTCTAATGATAGAAGAAGAATAGCTAAACATGTTTCTCTTGATGCAAGAGAAAAATTAAGGAGCCATGGCCTACTGCAGAAGTGGATGGAGTTCCCAAGTTTCTGAGTACATAGGATCAATAAACTTTGATCATTAAAGTTTGCAAGAGCAAAACACCCACAAAACAGCATACAGAAGAGCATACAATAACGCTATGCGAACTATGCACTAAGTAAAACTATGTGGGATTGTGTACTGTTGTATTGTGAGTGCATGCGTAGTATTGTGTGTGTCTGTGTGTGTTTGTCTGTATGTTTGCCTGTGTCTGTGTATGTATGTACATTGTTTATGTGTGAGATGTTTGTTATACTTCTTTACAAACAATTTAAAATACTTTTAACAGACCAGTTGTGAAATCTAGCAGCAAAGTCTACTTAAGATTTCCTCAGTTCACCAGGAACATCTGTACTCTCTTATTCACACCCAAATAAGCAACATTAGATGTGGAACACTGCAAAAGTAGTTTTGTTTTTTTCCCCCTAAATTGGAGCAATATTATGCAATAAGTTCACAACATAAGAGGCATACAAATTATATTTGCCAAATTAGTTTCCCACTTCCAGGCTAGTGTTATCCAAAGAAAGATAATGCTCATTCAGCAGAGCTTCAGTGATGGACAGACACAGCAATTACAATAATGAAAGGCTGTTTGGAGAAATCAGCTCTGCTATTAGAGTTCTATTGATGTGCGCACAAGTAGTCCCTGGTGACTTGGCAAGCACTTCTGTCTAAATCCTTGTTATTACCACAGACCAATGGAGAGGCACTAGAGGTGCTCCTTCAAAGAACCCCTTTACTTCTTTGATTTATTAGGAGAAACACATATGCACATCCTTTCAGAGACTCTCATAGTTTTGCATGTATGTACATATATTTGCAGAAGCATATGCCCATGAACACACTCTTACAGAAGGGAAGGAGAAAATGATGGAAACACCTCAATTACAAATGGTATAGTTTAAACTAAATCACAATTATATTGACAGCTAACAGTGAGCCATGTGGGGTTAAATGCCAATTACCAGTGCTTCAGTTGTTAGAGATTTGACAGACCACACGAATACTTGTGGTTCCAAAGCAACATGGTATATCTAAGAGAGTTTGAAAAATCCCAATTAACTAATATCTGGATTACAGCCACATGGGTCTGAAAAACAGCAAAATTATTTTATATCGCAAGGGAAGTGTTGTAAAAGTCATGGTGGCATATGCCAAACATGGAAGCACTGTATCTAATAAAAATGTAAAAACAAACTGTAACAACCTCGCCTCCTCCCTCGCCAGTCTCAGCCACTCCGCGCTCAGCGTCGCCGGTCTACTAATCACCGGCCTGATCACTCTCCTCCCTCACACCTGCCCTCACTTTAGTCCGATTACACATCTCCCTATTTAAACCCCTCCGTCAGATCAGTCAGTGTGAGGTCTACACTTTCCACGTGTCTACTGAGCCGTATTGTGTTGCGTGTTCTGAAAAGTGCCTAGTTTCTCTGTTACCTGTTTGCACTCCCTTCTAGCCTCCGGTTATACCTGTCTGTGTAGAGCTTCTTTTGTTTGTTTGACTTATTAAAACCTCAGTTTGCCCGCACTTGTGTCCTCCGCCCGGTACTTCCTGACACAAACAAATATGTAATAAACCAGCCTATAAAATGCACAACTCTATGGCCTATTCTCAACAAAAACTGTATGTCATTAGCTTTGAAAAATGGCTTAAACTATGAAAAATGCACAAAAACATATGACATTTGCTCCATCACTCTCAGTCTATTACATGCCAAAACACATTCTCAGTTTTATTCACTAGTAGAACAAGAAGATATCAAGGTTTCTAAGGATAATTTCATCCTTAGATAAAAAGGTAAGTATCCACTCCAGATATCAAGCGAGTTATACTCCATTACATGTTGAGTGGTACCAAACCATGTCTTTGGAGAAAACACTTCTGAAGCTTGATCTCAAACAACACTATAACATAAACACAGAATAAGACTGCGTGATTTCCTTGTCATCAGTAGCTATCAGTAGAATCTGAACAAGCTGGTAAACTTAATTGTTAACCTAGTAAGGTGATAAAGACAAAAATGAAGATGCTTTTCTCCTCACCCAGTAAGCTTCTAGGAGTGACACTCTCTGACATGGTGTACCCAGATTGTGAGATACTCTGGCAATGTTGTAATGAGTGACTTAAGCTGGCATTCTACACACACACACACACACGGTGCTCATATTCTGTTCTATTAACTGCACTAACTATTTCAAGCAAGGTCTCATGACTACTATAGTTTTATTCATATATGAACAAAAATGCTATGTAAAACATCATTTTATTCTCATAACACAAGAGTTGGGAAATAAAACTATGGGCTTATAGATAGTTGCCGCCTTCTATTAGTTGTTACCCACCAAACTCTGGCAGTACAGGGTGTGATGTCATGAGTAACAGATGAATATGCATATTAAACAGAACTGTCTTAAAGGCATAGTGAACAATTTGACTGTTATGATGGACAATAAACCATTTTGACTCCTGCTGCTCTTGATAGACCATGGCGCCAACTTTGGTAGTTTCCAAACAGACTTCTGCCAAACAGGGCTACGTTTCAAAGCTTTAAAATAATATTTTACTCTGAAGATTAACAGATAGTGATACTCAAGACATTGTTGTAGCAAAATCAGACAACAACTGAGCAACGAAAAACTGACTTATTTACGTAAACACTGTTTATATGCAAATTTGAGATAAGGACATCTGACTGATTATGATAGATTACATCACATGTATGTTTGTGTTATGAAAGCTAAACCTAAACCCCTGAGCAGCAGAAAAGTGTTATGCAGTTCAATGAGTTGTAGTTTTTTTTTGTTTTCTTATCTAGACCAGTATATATATATGAATATATATGAATATATATAACAGGTGCTTTTAGTCCAGATTTCCTCTAACTGATTATTAAAGATATTGTTAGGTCTGGACACCTTATAGGTGTCACACCTCTTTCTTCACTTTCCTCTGGCCAGTCTGTGCTGTGTGTTGTCAGCTTATTTGCCATCAGTTCATTAACTTCATTATCAGATGAAAATGCACACCTGCTCTTGTTCATTTACTCTTTAGTCTTATATACCCCTAGTTCACCCTTGTGCTTTGTGAAGTCTCCCACTAAGTTCAATGTACTGCGTTGCGCTGGTTTTTGTTTACCTTCTCCTGTCTCCTGGTCCTGTTTAGCATACCTGTTCATGTTAGCCTTCTTGCTGCTGATGGCATTCCTGTTCTCCTATCCTGACCATAGCCTGTATCTTAATTTAAACTGCTTTGTTTAGCTCTCAGTTGCTTGTTTATCATGTCTCAAACTCTGTTTTTAATTTTGACTTTGGATTACATTCTGGTTTAAAAAATAGCCTACAGCTGTATCCAGCATCTCTGAGTATATGTGACTGTGAGTGTCACTTGGTTCAGTAATTGATCTGTATGAAGGACTGACAGCCAAGGAATATGAATTTACTTTCCCAGGTATGCCCTATGGCAAAAATACTGTTTCTGCGAGATATTCCCATTTCCCAAGACTATAGCTTCCCCTGTACAAATTGCTGAATGGATTCTGGGATGGTTTCATGAACACCAGGCTGAAATCAAAAGCCTTCCATCCCTTCCCAATCATCACTTTTGAACTTCTTAGAACCTATATGGGAATTTCTGAAATATAGCAGGGAAAGTTGATTTAGTATTGTAAGTTTTCTTGAATATGTTATTGCACTATATGTTACAATACAATGTGAAATTTATTCATTTCCATGGTGCACTTCAGTCAAGCACAAACAGAATGTTTTGGGCAAATATAACATACACAAAACACAAAAACTACAATGAAAAAGGTGGAGGGGCAATAACTTAGTCTTTTTGACCAGCCGACAAGGCACAAAGAATGCCCTGAGCCTGCAGTGCAGGCAGTGACATGACCAGGTATGTTGAATCTGGAGGTTTAGGGCACAAGATCTATTTTCCAGGATGTTATAGGCCTTCCTTGTTGCCTGCTGCTCATGAAACGAAGGTAGGCTTCTATGATGAGTCTGGAAGTTTCTCGGGGTAGAAAAGCTGGAGTTTACTATGGCTTTCGGGTGGTATAGCAAACACCAAATGATTGGCATTTTGTAAATAATCAAATAATCAGACACCCTGGTGGATGTTCACTCATATTTAACACATTTTCTTTACTTAAGCTTTTTGATTTACAATTCTGAGGTGGCAGTTCATTTAAGGTTTCCTCATTACCCGATCATGTGTGAATGCGATATATATATATATATATATATATATATATATATATATATATATATATATATATACATATACATATACACACACACATAGAGAAAACTTTATTTGTAATGTTTTACACTCGATTACTGTAATTTAATCACAGTTAATTGTTAACTGTATTAAGACAGCACTGTAGCATGTTGGAGAAATTAAATAAACACATTAAACACATTAAATAAAAACAATATTTACAAAGTCATGGTTTCCCTGGTTACTCTCCGTAGATGATGGTGTAATGAAAAATTAACAGAGGACAGTGAGGTATCATTAAAAAATTCGTCAAATATTTTAACAAACCCTTCAAATCAAAAGTAGAAACTATTACTGGAGTCGGTACTGGAGGTGTAAGAAAATATTGATAATATTGAGTATTGAAATATTATGTTCTGATACTGTATCAATTCTCAAAAGCACTGTATCGATTTGTACATCTGATGATTCGTGGCAGACAGCGGTTCCTTTTGTGTTGTCTTTAAAAACCCCAACAGCTACATAGCAGTGCTGTAGTCTATCTTCAGCCATTTGACTCTTCCACTCCAACTTGACAACGTAAAGTGAGACAGGAAGTTTAGCATATGGGCGCATCGCTAGCGTTAGCATTAGCAAACGTAATGCTAACGTTAGCGGAAGCATCAGGTTTGCTAATGCTAACGTTACCACCAATGGCTGAATCTGAAACAGTTAGACCGGCGTACAGAGCTGAGGTGTATGCTCGATTTGTCTTCCACAAAAAGAAGGCACTAAGGAGATTAACAAGAGTCATGCCATTTGCAAAATGCGCCGTGCCAAAATCAAATACTCGGGGACCACAACGAATCTGAGAACACACAAGACACCATTCTGATGTACAGCTAAGGGAACAGCAAATGGCTAATGTTAAACAAGTGGATCTAAAATTAATTTTAAAAATTGCAGTATATCGCTTAGCTTACAATATTGTAATATATTGAATCGTAACCCCTGTATCGTGATACATAAGGTATCGCCAGATTCTTGCCCATACACCGCCCTAGTCAGTACAATACTACCCAGCTTCTCTTACAGTGAACTAAGTATGCATTATATAGAGAGTAATTTAGCAGCTGTTACATTTGACCGTTTTTTGAGAGTCTTGATTTATTACTGTTTATACCCTATAAAACCCTTTGTTCTAGTATGAATGAATGAATGAATGAATAAATAAATACATAAAAATCCTAAGAATACATTGAAATAGTCAAAATTCTTCCTCGGTTTCAGGGATATGACGAACAAATGCACATGGTGCAGAGGGAGAGAAAGCAATTACTTCAGTTACATGCTGAGAACTGCATTCCTGCTGTTTAAGCAACTCTGTCCACCTCGACCCTCAAACCTCTACTTCCTACTTGGTTTCCATGGCAACTTTCATCACATCCCACAAAGACACCTATCAGGGCAAATAGCACGTAGGCTCCAGCAAATGACCTGGCCGCCTGTCCTGGGTTGCATTCAATTATCCATACTTTCCCACTGAGTGTGTGTGCATTTGCATGTACTCGCGCATGTGTGTGTGTGTGTGTGTGTGTGTGCGCGTGTACATGTGTGTTTGGATAAGCAGCTTATAGCTCTAAAATCATGTCCCTTTACCATCCAGCTGTTGGGGGGGAAAACGATGTTTCTATGCTGCTACTGACAAGGATAATGAGACGCCGGAGTGCACCAGTACCCCACAGTAGCAAAGCAGATAGAGTGTGATTTACAGGCAATGAAGTAGAAATGCATAGTATGACTGTCAAAACTATGTACAAGACATAGTTAATCACAGTTCAGTCAATCATGGTGTCAGAGTGCTTAGTGTTCAAGGCCACTGTATGCAACTCATTAACAACAAATGAGCTATCTCTCAATCGACACCTAATCAAGTGTTTCCATCTCCTGGAAGTTGTCACCATCTCCTGAGGCCTCTAAAGTCTGTAGTGGTAGAAACACGGGGTAGTCAATAAAGTGAGTAAACAGCCATTAAAACTGAGACTTAGCAAGCCATCATTGAGCTTGATGGCAAATTTTAAATTTCCTCTACAAAATAAGAACAAAAGTCATTCATATCCTCTGGTCTAAAGAAAACTAAAGACAAAAAAAGACTGTGATGTTCTTAGAATGCTAAATAGAGAGTTCAGATGGCATGTTAAGAGATGATTGGCCAAGGGTTATCAAATCTCCTTATACTTTTTTGACAAATATGTTTGTCAGATGAGGAATTATTCTACCTAGAGTGTGCTTTTTATGCTACCTTCATGTTCTCACATACCTGAGTGAGGAGAGGAATACCAGTGCTGCGGTGGAGAAGAAGTTGATGTTGTTGATCCTCTAAAATTGTTCATTAAAATCTTACATCTTTCTTTAAAATCTTAAATCATCTTTCGGTTTGCACTGCATGTTATTAATAAATAGCTGATTGTCCAAACTAAAGTTCCAAGTCCAAAAAAGACTAAACGTAGCTAATAGAACAAATTAATCATGTGAGCCTTTACAGACAGTTTGTTGGAGGAAACTCTGTATAAACAGACAACAACATACCTTGAAAGCCTTAAAAGTCCGCTGCTTCCAAAAAAACACTGAACCATATGTAAGATGACATATCAGTCTGTGTGAAAGCATGCTGCCAGGAAGCACGGGACAGCCTAAGCAGGCTTGGGAGGGAAAAACACACCCTGAAGGTCAGTGAATCAATCTCATCTTGTGCCAGCTCGTAGCAGAAGCCTGTGATGTGTGGGCTGGCTCTGTCTGCAGGCATTGATTGAGGAGGCTGAGGGAGGGAAGGGTATCTTTAATTGTACAAAGAACTGGCAGGACTGCAGCAGGCTAGCACTATTGGAATAGGGAGGGATTAATTAGGTGCATCTACAGCACCCAGTGCATGCCAGGGGAGCTGAGGATTATCAGACACGGGGAGAGGCCCACCCAGACAGAAGGGAGATAGCTGCTCCCTATTTCTGCCTGGTTGGAATACAGCTTGACCTAAGAACTATGGAATTGTGTTTTCTACTCTCTCACAATAAAGCAAAAACAACTACAACACACACACACACACACACACACACATATATATATATATATATATATATATATATATGTATATATATATATATATATATATATATATATATATATGTGTGTGTGTGTGTGTGTGTGTGTTCATTTTAGCCAGACTATGTAGCAGTTTCTGCAGCAAAAAAAGATTGTCGTTATCTGCGATTTTATAACCTTGAGTGAACTACAGCAGAATGAAGTGGAACACCTTCATAAAAAAGCACACCCACATTCTGGTATACTATTATCTTTCTGAGGAGACTCCAGTACCTAGTGATTCGTATGTACTAAAATATGTCAAATCCATTGTAGCTTAAATGAAACTCACTGGGAAGTAAAGTCACTGTATTAGCTATATTAGCAAATTTTGCAAAATGAAAAAGAAAAAAATAGAAACTTTAATTTTAAACTAGGCTGCCCCACAGACGCAGCTGAGATTTCATATTGAATCTATACATAATTGACGAAAAAATTCTCCATGTGTCCTGGTGAGAAAAATCTGTGCCTCTAACCACAGTGGTTCTTTGTGATATGAACGGTGAATGTAGTTATCAATAAAACCTAGAGTTGGACTCCATGCAACAATCGAGTCTTTTTAAAGAATCCTAAATTTGGATTTTTATGAAGATGAATGTCTACTGTCTTAGGGGTTGCTTTGATCCTTGGAGTTTTTTCACTGCCGAGAGCTGCTGAAGGACATTAGAGAGTAGAGTTGATCTTCTGATCACCACCTCTCTCTCTGTGTTTATCACTAAACACAAACAAATCACAGACTCTGCTATTGCTTCAGTCTTCAAGACAACCTGTCAAGCTGCATTTCTACTTCCACTTTTCATTACTTTCCCCTGTATAGTGTCAACCCAGCTGCCCCTCACAAAATCTTCGGCAACATTTCAAAAAAAAGTTTTTCTTTCTCTCTTTCCCCAAAATGCAACTCTTAATGTAAACTACTACTCTACTGAGATTAGGGATGCATTAAATAGACATTGTAATAGCAGAAGTGACCACACCGAAGGACTTCCACTCATATTGTGGTAGGCTGCTACAGGATGATCATTGTGGGTTTTTTTGTTTGTTTGTTTTTCCATACCTTGGTTGGAAACACCTTGGTCAGAATGTTTTTTGGGGGTTTTTTTGTCAGTGCGATGTTTTTTTTGTTTTTTTCTAACTTGTCAGAAACTTTACTTTAACATTCATCTTAACGCAGTTTAATGAAAATAGTTTTTCACAAATGTACCATAATTACTAGGTTTGTTTCAAGTTAAAAAGTTCTGTATTACATGATTGTCTACATATCACATAGTTCTTGGGCAGTTTAGCATTTTGCTCACAAAATAAAAGTTGTTCAAGACATGTGTCACTGGAGCTGTTGTAATTCTTACTTACCATTCTGAACTGCAGAGGTCTTGCGTGTCCTGAAACATAAATTAATGTTTATATGAAGGGCTCTTGTTTTATTAGTGTATTGTTTATGTAGGGCTCCGTCGAATAACGAAAAGGTCTGCCCCCAGAAATGCATTTGACTGTCAAACAGTCCCATCACAATAAATTAAAGCATTATTGAACAGGGAATTGTAATTGTGTATTGGGTAAGAACTGCATAGCACAGAAAAAAAAGAGTGGAGGGCTCTTGAGGAGAAACATATGAGATGTAATTAGGAAGCACAGAGTTACCATCAGTCTGCTGCCTTGTGCTTGACCTCTTGCTCTTGATGAATGGTTCAAGTCTCCCTTGTGACACTTGAGCAGAGAGTCATCAATGTTAGCTGGTCAGCACACTCTATTAGGTAATTAATCATAACACATGTGCCTGCTCCCCCTTTTTAATTAACACTGAGGTTCAATGAACAGAAAAGACTATAGGGTAGGGGTTAAGGGTAAAAACTGACAGTTACTGTGTGAGTCAGCACCAGTCTTTCTTCACATCTCACTTCATAATGTTGGTTGGCAACACAGTTTAAATATAATCTCTAGACAAACTTGGTGTAAATATGCACTATTGTACTGAAAATGTCAAAATACACGGTTGACTGTGTTTTGATGTTTACCATTTTTACCCCATTCAATATCACATTTTCTCACAGCAATGCAGTATCTGTTTCCTTGAAAGCCGTATAAGCAGTCTTCTGAGTAATGTTGAAGAGATCTAGATTAAAATTCCGTGGTCTTCATTGTATTTTACTGTATGTTGTTCATTGCATTAGGTGCCTAACAGTACATTTGAGAACATATATTAACAGCTAATAAAGCCAGTCATACAACATAAGCCACAGTGATAACACTATCTCGTTGTGCACAATCATTCCTGAGCTCCACCAGTGGCACATGATCTATCCTCTAACAAACTCACTGCAGCATGAGATCAGGCTCCCTCTTTGTGTGCATTGATTTATGGTCATTTCGTTCTAGTTACAGGCTCACCTTTCAAAAGAGCAATATATCTCTGCAGGTTGACCCATTCATATCCAAATAATCGTTCACACTTGTACTGTTCCAGTACCCAGACTCCAGATTCCTGGAAGCCGTGGGAGGGTACAGTCCAACTCTGTTGGGCATTGAAAATGGGTTTGGAGGGCTAGAGAGATAATGGGTAATCTTAGTGGTTAGCAAACAGACAGAGGTGCACCTGACAGAGCTGTTTATTGGAAGATTCACTGCCTGTCTCTGTTACGCCTCTACTCCAGACTGGCCTCGGCATGAAGAGAGAGCATTTTCTTCACACTTGATTCACCCCAGAAACCCAGTTCAAATTTTTCACAATTAAAGCTACATGACAAGACTGCGTAGTCCTTCTAGGGCTAAAAGACTGCAATGAAAGACTGCTATGAAGAAATGTGAATGAAGAATAGAACTGCAGAACAGTTCTCTTGGACAAGCCTTTCCTGAAATACTGAAGATTTTTGAGAAGAATTTAATCTGGCTGAAAATTATGTCTGTCTTGAGAAATATGAGTTTGTCATGCCCTTTTCCTCTCATTTCCCCCCTCTATTGCTCAGTTTTGGTTCAATTGTCTGTTACTTCCTGGTTTCTCAGGCTGTGCCCAAAGTGGCATACTACATACTGCTTGAATACTGACCTTGATGGAAAAGTAGTTAGTAAAATGCAGTACATGAAAAATAAAAAGTTTGCAGTACACGGCAGTTACCCGGATGACGTACTACTCTGGCGAAAATTTCCAGTATACAGACAGAACTCACTCCATCGACTACTGCATCCCATGATGCAACGCGGTGATTTCCAACTGCCAAAAATTGAAAAAAAAACATGGTGGACAGTGACAGTGGCGGCTCCAACTTCAACTCCAGCTGCAGCTCCGAATATAAATGTATCAGTTGCATATTTGGGGGTAATAAGTCTTCATATGCTTTCTTATAGAGCTACTTTTGATAGATATTTGTTGGAGTCATGTGTTGTTCGTTTTTAACAGAACAAATAGCCCAACCAATAGTGAATGTGTTGTACACTATATGAAAGTTCTCATACTTGCATACTATACCGTATATTAGGGTGGGGAGCAGTGTGCAGTACACAGTGTATACTGGGCCAGTATGCAGACTGCAGTACACTAGTATGGCATTTCAGACACAGCCTCAATTCAGCCTTGTTTAGCCCTGCTAGTTCAATTATTGAGTCCACCTGTTTTAAGTTAGTTCTGCCTTGTTTAAGACTTGTATAAGTACCCCTACTTTGCTCTTATTCTTTGCCTGGCATTGTTTGGTGTTTCCCTGTGTCACGTTGGTTTTCCTGCCTGCTCTTTGAAATCTGCTTTCTGTAAGTTTGAAACCCTTTTGTTATGTTTACTCCTAATAAAAGTGAATCTGACCTGCACTTGTATCCAGCCTCCTTTACAAAACGTGACAGAGTTTAATGTTCTTCAGTGTTCATTTTGACATTACATCTTGGAGAGACTTACAGTGTACATTAACATTGGATGTGTACTAACACATAATTAACTGATATAGCAAAGGAGCACAGACCACAGTTTGCATGATAATGTGTCATTGAGTGCCTGAAGGAGAGACAGGTTTTGTGGAAATGAGTGTGTAATTGCATATTCCCATCCCAGGTTGTAACCCGTGTTTCATGGAGCTAATAATACACCAACTCATATTGTATTCAAAGGGTAATGGAACTGTAGACAGTGATGAATAGCTTGTGAAACTGATAGAGATCACATGAGAAAATGTATACATCAATGAAGAACCATGTGATGAACGAGAACATGATCCAAGAAGTGGAGCGTAATGCAAAGATGTGGTAACGCATCACTGGAGTGAATAAGAATCAACACACAGCTTTGAGGATCCACCCTGACAAGTAGTAGTAAATACTCTTGTACATCAAGAAAATGCATGCAAAATCCTTCTAACACGCAGTTAGTCTGTACAGTTTGTGTCTACATAGTGTGTACAGATCAGCAGAATACAAAAACTTGAGAGAGAGAGAGAGAGAGAGAGAGAGAGAGAGAGAGAGGAATGGGGTGAGTGGTGATGGGGGAGGCAATGTGCACAGCCTCCAGGGTACTCTGCTGCCCGCTAGGGCTGGCACAGCTTAAGTCAAAAGAGGAGTAAAGAGAAATAGCAGCATGGAACGCTAAGCAGCATGTCACATCAGTCCAGACACAGTGTACACACATCTTCAGTTGTACCATATCATCAGCTGTTGTGCATCATTAGCATTGGTTTTCCATAATTTATATGCTTATTAAGAGAGCTTTAATGATTTGATGGAATTTCTCTCAACAGAGCTGAGAGAAAGAAAGAAAGAAAGAAAGAAAGAAAGGCACAAACAGCATTATTTTATGTAGTTACACATTAACTATATCAAAATGTGTGCAAGCTTGCCTATTCTCACAAACAATCCATCATTAATGTTACTGAACATTGCTCTGAATATAGATACTTATTTACATATCAGTTTATTTTGTTATGGTGCTGTGGATTTGGTGATGGGAGATGGGAAACTATATCATAACCTTGCTTGCGCAGGTTGGTTAGGTGCCTGCTTGAAAATCTGTTTGATGGACATTGCCATATATATATAATCAAAATGTAATAATACATAATTCATATACATTTCATATAATAGAAATCTAATGTTATTGTCAGGAAGCATTGAGGCGGAGGACACAAGTGCGGGCAACAACTGAAGATTTTTAATAAATCAAAGAAACAAACGAGGCTTTACACAAACTGGTGTACCAGGCGGCCAGAGGGGAGTTCACACTGATAACGACAAAGCTTAGGCAACACGGAACTATTCAGAGGCACACAAACGAAGAACGGCTCAGTAGACACAGGCAAGTGTAGACTTCACACTGACTGATCTGACGGAGGGGTTTAAATAGGGAGATGTGTAATGGAAAACTAAAGTGAGGGCAGGTGTGCGGGATGAGTGATCAGGCCGGTGATTAGTAGACCGGCGACGCTGAGCGCGGAATGGCCGAGACTGGCGAGGGAGGAGGCGAGGTCGTTACAGTTATGAAGTCTTCCAAGTAGCATATCTTACAGAATGTATTTATTTATTACGAATTTATATAAATTACAACTTATTCATATATATTATTATATCTGCAGTAATGACCTGAACAATCAATGATTTCTTAACTTTTGTCGAGTGATTAATTCCAAATGTATTTTGCTTGTCACCATGGCAGCATAAGTTCAAATGACAAAAGACAGTAAGCATACTGGCATGTGAAAGGTAATTTTACTTTTACATAAATACTAATGAATTATGCAGGGGTTACACGTCACCTCCCTTAACTTACTTGAAGTTTTTTTGTGTTGGTGGTGCTATAGATAAGTTCAGATAAGGGACACTCATATGATGAGGACTAAGTCAGCTCTCTCTGTCTCTCTGTCTCTCAGCCCCCACATACACACTCTGGAACATCAAACACACTTCACTTTTCATATCTCTTCTGATCCACTCACTTATCCCACCCTGCCTTCTCTGTTGGCATGGAGATTTTAGGTATTGTCAAAAGGTCCTCATCACACCCTTTCTTTCACTTTTTTGTTCTCTTCAGATACTTTATTTGATGTTTATCTTTGAGTCTCTGTGTTTATTTCTTTGAAAATAAACACGCACACACACACACGCACGCACCCACACACACACACACTCACACACACACACACACACACATACACACACACACACACACACCACCCCACACTTTTAAATAAACGATCGGCCATAGCTCAGGCTTTGGTGTGTGTTGGTTTGTCTGCACGATGTGAAATAGAAGGTAGGTCACAGATGAGTGGTGCCTCACTCTTTTCTGGGGCAAGAACCACCACCAAAAAAAAAAAAAAAAGATGTCTGACATTTCTGTGCTCTGTACTTCTTAACAACTGAGAGAGACTGAAGAGGGGAAAAAAAAACCAACAATACAATAAGGCTATGCTTCTTCTCACTCATGCTTTTATGCATTTTTGTTTATTTGCTGTTGAAAAGCCATGTGCATGTGCAGTACATTCACAATCTTGTCTTGTGTGCATAAGGCATCTTTTTTTTTTTTCCCTGTTGGTGCTTGCTACTGTAAAACTCAAAGATTACTTCCAATCTGGATGTGGAGAAAGTAGCAAAAAAACATGATGCTGAATTCCAGTCCAGTGTCCTGACATAATTGTATCATAACTGTTTATTATTTTAAGAACACCTGTCATTACACAGTTAATTCAGCCCTTAAGATAAAGAAGCATTTACCCTTATACATACTACTGCTTAAAACTCAAACACCACAGATATATTGTCTGTTGCATCATTCAGTGCACCTATTTATTTCCTTTGTCCTCTTACCTTCTTTCTTTTCCTTCTCTCCGTAGCAGTTTGGCTGGATTATTAATTTCCATATGCTCCCTTGGCCACTTGGGGAAAAAAAAAAAAAAAAAAAAAACTCAGAGAAAAAGGGAGGAGTTCATTCCAATGAAGTGAACACCTTGGAGAGTTTAGTGCTAAGTCTTATCTGCATTCTGACACCTGAGTGACTATGAAGGCATTCAACTCTTTTATTCTCTCTGACGGGCTATTTAGAATTTATTCTCTGTTCAGCAGCAGAAAGTAAACAGAAAACAAGGTGGCTCATCTGGCAGCACAGCACTGAGAAATAATTCACCCTGCCTGACTGTGTCAAAGGAGAGAAAGACAGAGAAAATAAAAATTCAATTCCATAATTAATTAACTTGTTGGCTGGGTTGTATATCCTCAGCAACCTTGTAATTGGGAACAACAGCTGAAATTGAGTTTGGGGTGGGAGTAGGGGTGTTTGGGGGGGGCGGGGGGCATACTGGAAACTGAATGGATGAAGTAAGTTTCGAAAATTGCTCCTACCTACAGAGCTGAATTTCGGCTAATACGTAACGGAACACTTCATCATGATGATAACTTAGCTGGGTCCAAACAGACTGGCTGAAATCTCCACACAAAATGCGCATGAAGCTCTGACAGTTTACACACTGGAGGATATCATCTCCTCTTCAGCTAAATGGTTGAATATTTTTGCTGGCTTATCATTGGTCACAGGACACATATATGTTTCTAGACCATGGTTCTAAGCTTGTTAGGTTGTATGAAAACACTGCACATCATGCTTTAGAGTTAATCAAGTTTACTGACTGTGCCAGGAAAATGATGACTGAATATAGACACTGCATTATTGAAAGTGTATAATCAGAGGTTGGTAACTCTGTGGTTTATTCAGCACTCACACACACACACAAACACAAAATGTATCCTTGTTAAGTCATGAATTAACATTCAATCATAGCAGAATGAGGAATATTAACAAATGTTCCCACCCAGTTTAACTGCTAACTGTGTTATGCCTCTAAGGGTTTATAATTACACATATTATAACTCATCAACAAAAATACATTGCCAAGGCCACTTGAAGCTCCCTCAAGATAAAACTTGCTAAAACTGGACCCAAACAGAAAATAAACAGCTTTTTAATTGCAGGGGTAGCATTTGGTAGGGAGGTGCACTGTAGGAATGTCTGGAGCTGAAGACCAGCTGGCTGGGCCTACTTTGAGGACTATGATGCCAAGTGTGATTAAACTCTGTCTGAAATCAGATGGCATGCTCTAACATATGTCCTATGAGCAGCGGCAACAAGGCCGTTTTTCAGGAGTCGAAGCAAGTTTTATTATCACATTCCCAGAGGATCAAAGCGGCATAACAACTAGCGCTTAGAAACTGTTTTTTTACACTCAGTTCTCTTACTAATATTTGCAAGTAAGCAAGCCTTTTTTTTATAGAGGCTTAGCTAGATTTATTCCAGTAAACATCAAGTGACTGGGGTGCAGTTTTTGAACGAAAGAAGATTTCTTGGATAAAAAGCATGAATGACATGGTCTATGTCTTCCATGTCAACAGATTTCCTCCTCTTTTTCCAAGAGCTTGACCTCTACAACTATGTAAGCAGTTCCTTCACAACAGATAGTGCTACACTATCATTTATTAATGCTCTACGCAGACCCTCTACCCTTGGCTGCCTTTAACAGTTGCCTTCTTCACCTCCGAGAGAGATTTCCCCTTCGCCCCCCCCCTTTTTTTTTTAACCGAAGTACCTCTCGAGGAACTGATTCGAAGAGTCTATCAAGAATAAATCTTAAGAATCAGACACATAACTTTATTAAAACAAGTCTCAGGCCCTGAGAACAATGTATTACCCAGTAAACCACAAAGCCTTTCACTGTTACAAAAAAACAAAACAAAACAAAAAAAAAACAAAACAACCTATTGAATTTTGTTTATACACAAAGTTGTCAGAATTGTAGTGGCTGAACCAGTAATTCAAATGGCACAGACAGAAAATGTTAAACCAATGAAAAAAATACAATACAACAAAATAAAATATGATAAAAAAAGAACTATATATATATATATATATATATATATATATATATATATATATATATATAACGGTGAATTAAAAACTTGCCAGTCAAAATATCTGGTAATAATGCCCATACAAAATGTCTGGTAGTAATGCCCATACAAAATGTAGCTATAATGGGGGCATTCCCTAAACAGGAGATTTGTGTTTTGACAGCGATACGGCTTGGAGGAGGAAAGACTGACCCGGCTTATGCGCATTGCAAGCTGCAAAGACACATTTGATATGTTCGGTTTCAAGTCGGAAGCAGAGGACTTTGCCACAATGAAAAAAAGGAGAAAACAAAATGTGACCTGGTAGCCTATAGGCTACATTTGGAGCCATGTAGGCCAAGCCTTTTTTAAAAACAGGCTACAGATCTTACAGGTTACAGATGTTTCGTAATAGCTTACATTTTAGCGGCTAATGTTGAGGTTTTGCACAATCGTTACTGTTTGTTTTGCTTAATCGGTACTGTTCGTTAAATAGTCAAACTGATTTGAGGTCATTGTCATTCTTTTGCTAACCTAGGCGTACATTATATTTACGTTTGTAACACAGACTGTTATTAAAACGTGACCAGTAAGTTTCAAATTTGTCCGGTAAAATGAATTCTTTCCGGACACCAGACCGGCAAGAAAAAATCCTAGCAGAAACCCTGATAGGTATGTGTGTGTGTGTGTCTGTGTGTGTTGCAAGGCAGTCGATTTGGAGGCACTGTCTGTGGGATTCAACCGTGAAGATATGAAATGGAGCTTCATTAACATAATATGGGCCGCTATCACACAGTGGTACAAACCATTTAAACTCATACTCTCTCCTCTCTCTCTTTCAGCTGGACAGACTGAGAGGGAACCAAGCCAGAGGAACCCCCCCCCCGACCGTTCCTTTCACTCATTTCAAAGCAGAAACACCATGACAGATGGCAGAGATTGGAGGGGTATACACAACATTATAGACATAACATTTATAACACAGGCTAACATACAGAGACCTTTCATAAAACATGAACAAATACAAAATGTTTTCTATGAATGTTATTTGGGAGTAGTTTTGTACAACATTACGTTATTTCAGTCTTGTAGGGCATCAATAACATTCTTATCACATCTGTGCAAGTAAAGCAGGGACCCCAGAGACATTACTGTTCAAATGGAATTCAATAAAACAATGTGCGTCTGGCTTTAGAGAGATCCAATTTCACGCTAAGACGCTCATGAAATTATGGCTATAGCTATTATAATTTTAAATAATATTCTTTGCTCATGCTGTAGGTCTTTCATGTTTGAATGGTTAGACCAAAGGACAAAAAATAGATACTATTATTACAGTATTATTTCCGCTTTGGTAACATTTAACTTATGATAGTATCATTCCCCCCTCACGTGAATGCAGAGACATGATAACAAGTTTAAGGGTGACTGATGCAATGCAACTTTGGAAAAATTATTTCATGTCTCATTTAGTGGCCTACTACACACTGAAAATTACTTTGAGCAGGCAATGGAATGTGTTTAACATGTTAGGGTACGTTTAAATGATTTACAAATTGTTATATATTGCAAGTTTGCAATATTAACAAGCTCTGTATCTGGACATATGTGTATTTACACTACCTGCCAGTAAAGCCTCATTCATGCAGTCAGTTGCTGTCAGTTGTAAACACACTTCCTGAACAGGAATTGCCAATTATATACACCCCTCAGCACCAAACTGGCAAGTGAAAAAAACCTTACTGTTCCTCTGGAAAAATGTTCACCTCATTTTTTTCTTCCCAGTTACAAGCTGCAGTATACTTAGATTTGAGTATTATATGCATTTCATTATAGACACCTTCAGATATTGCTCAATGACAAAGAAAAAAATGAAATCCTGGCCTCCCATCTTACTTAACCTATTTTTTCCCCTGGAAACTCTCAGCCTAAGAATACAGATGTTGGTTATGATTTTCCTCAGCCACTACATGCCACTCAAACCCCAAACACTATCTGCTGAAAAATAAAATGTTTTCTTCAGCAGTGGTTTGAGCTCTTGTCAACCTGCATTATGAATCCATTAAAAAAAAAAAAAAAATTATTTAGGGTAAACATTCAGCACATTTGTGATGACAGTAGGCACAGAATGTGGCCCAAGCATATTTTCAGCCGCTCTGTTTACGCAACTAAATGATAACCAAGCCAGATTGCTAACGCTCAATTTGCATGCTGTAGAAACACCCCTCTATTTAGGATTGAACCCAAAAAGAGCTCTAATGGTCTTGGATAAGCAGACAATGTTTCATCTAACCCAACAAGATGCCAATTTATTTTCTTGTGTTAGCATAATTTAGCAATACGCTTAATTTTTCAAAATCTGACCCTCCACCTTGTTTAGACATATTCCTCCTAATTGTTTACAGTAAGGCGGATTGCATTTATTCAGAGGTACTGAAACAATTATTTTCTTGCATGAAAACCAGCATGAACTTAACCTGGAGACTGTCTGGATGAAATGCTAACTGAACAACAACAACAACAACAACACCAGTTATCATTATCATCATCATCATCATCATCATCATCATCATTATCGTCATCATTTGTTTGTTTGTTTGCTTGTTTTTTATTGAGTTAACTGAGCTTTAGTTAAATAGTTCAAGGGCAACCATGTTGTCCAGTCATCTACATGTGACCACTGAAGGAAATATAGTGATACAAAATACTTGTATCTTGTTCGCAAAACACCATTTCAGGTTTTTTTTTCAATTTTTTTCAACATTTATATTGGCGTTTAAGTGAGAAAAGGTATTTTCCCATTAACTACATTATATAATTCAAATCTCAGGGACAGCTATAATCACAATTCAGATTCTAAATTCATTGTCTCAATACTTTCTAGCAGTTTATTTTTCAAGTTGTCTGACGTGTCCTCCAACTTGGCATATTTTGTGGTCTCATCCCCGACATTTCTGAAGTATCTTGACAGAGAGAATCGGATGACTAATGACTGAACTCTTAACAACAGATAACTAGAGGCTCTTTAACATTAAGATATATCTACTGCCTGTAATGATCATTTTTCTCTGATGAAGACAAATGCTTGATACATGGAACCTGTTCCTGTTCTCTCTTGAACAAGGAGATTTCACTTAAAACACATCTGTTAAAGGCTGGCTGTCACCTAATTACCATCTGACACAATGATCACCAGGCTTCAAATTGTGTACTAATACAAAACCGGTAAAAAAACAAAATCTTAAAGTGATATATTACATACCCCCCCCCCCCCCCCCCCCCACACACACACACACATACATAAACACCCCTTTCATTTTTTTTTTTGAGGTGTAGGAGTCCTTAGATCTAAGCTTTAGTGAAAACTTTACTGTTCCAAAAAGAGAATGCCTCAAGATTAAGGTTGCAGACGCTTCAAAGGGAATTCAACCCACCTACACACAACTTTATAGGCAAACTAACAAACAAACTCAATTGGGAGGCATTAAAATGCTGAAAATGGCATATTTTCGATGAGGTTACAGCTGGAATTGTTTACTATATTCACCTATAGATTGCCAAAATGAATTGTGAGTGGGAAGTCCTGAGGAATGAGGGCTGCAGTAGTGTTTCTGACATTTATCATGGTAAAAGAATTACAGCCAGGGGAGCAGGGATATATATATATATATATATATATATATATATATATATATATATACACACACACACACACACATACATATATATATATATTAGTTGTCACTGTATCGAAATTTTCACAGTTTCACCTTATAAAAGAGCATCACATGTTTGACTTTGAGCCATGTCAAGGAGAAATGTTGCAATACACACCACTTGACAAACTTGATGATGATAATGATGATGATGATGATGATGATGATGATGATGACTATTATTATTATTATTACTTTTATTGTTGTTGCTGTTGTTTTTGTTGTTGTGAAATAACACATAACTTATGTACGAGTTCCTCCTGCATGGATCCACTGACTTTTACCCTTTTTTCTTTTTTTTTTCTTCTTTTTTTTTTAAATTTTGTTTCCTCATGTTTGTTTGGATATTGTTTCAGAGCTGATGCGTCAGTTATTAGTGGAAGTACACAGGTTTAAAATCCTCCTGTATTCATTCCATCGTCAGCTGTACAGCTTAATTTGATATTGTGACACAACGTTTCATTCATTTGTCCTAATGAGAAAGAGGAGCTTACTAAGTGACAACCCCGGTCTGCCATTTATCATTATTTAGATAACATCTGCGTAATCAACCCAGCAAACTGCTGCAGCAGCACAGCCAGAGAGGACTTCTGCTCTGTGCAGGACATGTGTAGCCAACTACAGCCATTTTAGGCATTTCAGGGTCTGTCATGTGTTGATCCAAAGGGTTATAAACAGGAATCCATCACAACCTGCATATGTTAATATGTGCTCCCATGTACCATAAGCAGAGGACTAAATGTTTATGCAGGAATGCATAATATGTGCTCTACTCTAACTGTATTCATTATGTTCTGTTGTCTTTCCTACTAAAAGTTTTATGTTTATTCAGTAAGGTCTTCTTAACAAAGAATTAGCAGTTGTAAATGTTAACTTTTGTCAGAGGATCATTTGAAAAAAGAGAGAGGGAGAAAAATAAAATCAAACAAACAGATAATGGGCTTGCAGATGTTTAAGCACATACATCTGCAAAGCGTATGCTTTTTAGGTTTTGGTAAGTTTGGCATTTCAACTTGCCCAGTGTACACACAAGGCCATCAGGCTGTTGGATCAGTGAACTGCAAACGTATAGGTGGCTGTTGTGTCCTTGAAAGATAAGCAATGATTCTGATACACACGTTGGCATGACACATGAGTGTATATTCTGAGATATAGTCAGATCATATTAACATACCTGGAGAGAACCAACAGTCGTGGTATATTGTCCTTGCCACCTCAGTTCAACGGATTAGACTGGTCTGCGTGTCCGTGCCAGGACAGCATTTATGAGGTGAGGGGGTAAAACCCACGCTTACTGCATTGCAGCATGTGTCTCTAGGGGCCCGCTGTCGGTGTGAGTATCTGTCCCATCAGCAAATCACAAACGGACCGCAACACCATGGAATGTCAGTCACAGCTGGGAAATGAGAAAAAGCTCTGAGACAAAAAAAAAAAAAAAAAAAAAAAAAGCACTCTATTAATACAGAGAGATGGAACGAGTCAGATGTTGAAGAGAAAGGAGATTGATTTACAAAGCATTTTGGGGGGAGAGGGAGGGTGTGTGTGTGGGGGGGGGGGGGGCAATGAATGATGTATTCAAAGTGTCTTTTTGAGGTCATAACTTGCTGGACTGAAACATTTGTCTCACATAAAGACTCTTCATTATTCTCATTAGTAATGATTATACATCACATTTTTTGTATCTTAGTGATTCTGTTGTTGGATCAAATACAAAGTTTTGTTTTGTTTTGTTTTTTTATCCATGATAATGACAGTCATCTCCGTCTCTCTATATGTGCACTCAGTTGCTACCATTGCCTTATGAAGTTTCTGTTGTATTTTACAATAAACAGCTGGAGGACAGAGAGAAAATGTTCCCAAAGCATGAATGCTGAAATTTCAGAATACATGCTTTATGAATATAGATAGATAGATAGATAGATAGATAGATAGATAGATAGATAGATAGATAGATAGATACGTAAATCAATATCTAACAAACTGTATTCATCAGTTATCCCTAACCCAAACAGCTAGTTTACAATGTCAGTAATAACACTTCGAGACCCTTGAACTGAGCAGAAGAGAATGCGTTTGGAAGGATAGCTTCCTTGGCTGCTCTGGGAGCTATTGTTTCCCAGGAATGCATTTGACACACGACGTCCTTCTGCTCGTGCTGGCAGCTGGCCCAGGGGGTGACTGTGTCTTCTGTGATTAGTCAAAAAATGAGAAACCCAATTTGGATGGCAGGTAGCTGCTTCTTCTTATTACCCCAACAGAAAAGAGATGTGTGGTGTCACTGGTGGCATGAAAAACTGGGAGCCATGGTTGGGAGTCCCTAAGAGAGAACATGAGAGGCACTTTGTTTTATCTAAAAGACTTGTTTGTGTTTGTACTCGAGCGTTGCCTCTTTTTAGTTAAGTTTGACGTCAACTGGCTCACCCTCAACTAGCTTTAAGTAAAAGGGCAGGAAATATGAAGGGAAAAGTGCTTGTAACCAAAATGAATATTAGCATTAATTTTTTTTTTCAGAAAGTAGAGAAAGAAAGAAAAGATGAGGACTGTACTCACTGTGCTAGCAATCTATTCTCCCCCATTTTCAGAGTTATATAATTCCATTCCCTTCATTTGTTAATAAAAAAGTGAAGATAGGGGAATTTGGTAGACGCTATCAACAGTTCAGGTGTTACCTTTTCAATATGCCCTAATGGGCCTCATAATATTGCATATTATAACTCCCATACTGCGTCAAAGCAGATAATGACTACACAAATTTTTATATCACTTAATCGATTTTACATGATTGTGGCCATAAAATGAATCCGGTTGGATGAAAGAATGACTCAGATGCAGTATGAAGTGTTTGATCATTTTGGGTGAGATGTGTAGAGCACATCCTTAACTTACTATTATTTCACGACCTTAACAAGTCCAACGCCTACTCAAAATCAATATCAACAGTGATGCTGTAAAAATAAGATAATGAGACTTGACCTGTTCTCAAAGCATCAAGAAAATAATCATTTCACAGTAATGAAAGCAGCATTTTGCACCAAACCCTGTCAATACAGTGAGATCTAGTCGTTTTGAATGCATAGGTCAGAGATCCTGTCAAATCATCATGTCAACAGTTTAAATTCCATACAACACTGTGTGTGAACTTCTTAATGACATGACTATGCCAGCACAACTTAGCAGGGCCACTTTTGATAAGCCTGCATCAACAGCTGTCTCAATGGAGATGACAAGTGCTGGGCATTATCTCGACTTTTGTTCACACACCTTATCGTTTTAACTAATTTTTTCTGACTTTTCTTCAAGTCACCCCTCATCCAATGCTGCTGTCTTTTTATTCTTACATATTTTTTCCTCTGACACATCCCCTTGCTATCCTTCACTTGAAGCTGATTCTCTCTCTCTCTCTCTCTCTCTCTCTCTCTCTCTCTCTCTCTCTCTCGCAGCTCTGTGACCTTTCTCCTGAGCTAAGGCAGATAGATAATTGTCAGATCTTCTACTTTTCTTCCTTTATCTCTCAAGTCTCAAAAAGCCAATTATCAGGGTGAATCTCACCGTACTCTAAACCATGCTTCGATTATTAGGCCGTGCTAACTTGGATTACACACTGCCTCAGTATTTAAGGCGCCATTTACTTTGGCATTATTGCACTCCAATTTCTACCAAAAACAAAGAAAAAATGTTTTTTGTTAGTACCTGTCTCTATGGTCTGAAATGACATTTATTATTTACACTCACCAGTCACCACTTTACACTGTTATTTTATCAAGGATGCCTTGTTAAAAGAAAAGGCATCAACTGCTCCTTGAGAGGTGGCTTTAATTGCAAAGTATAGCGGGTAAATATAATAACTGTAAAGCATATCTGAGAAATGTAGTAACTGTAAAATGCATTGGAAAAAAAAGGAGAAAAAACCCAGGCATAACACAGTACGTACAAATGTAGGCTGTATGCGTGTGTGACTAATAGTGGTATGCAGTCAGTCTTATTAAGGCAGAACTGAGGATCTTCACTTGGACCTGTGTGCATATCTGTGAAGAGTGCAGTAAAAAAAGAGAAAATTCCAAATTTGTTATTCTATTTATTGCACTGCTGATTTATCATGGGGAAGTTTACATAACATGAAAGGGAACAATATTGATGTGTCACATGCAAATGACTGATACCGTCCTGTTTCAAAATTTTAATTCAGAAGTGATAATAACAAATTGTAGAAACTAGCACTTATGGGTAAAACATAAGATCAGCGATATGTGCTTACAACGGTTACAAAATACCTCACCCAAAGTAAATAAATATAAATATAAATATAAATAACTTCAAATCAGTAGCCAGCAATGAATTATCCTAAATTACCTTTAGTTAACATATTAAAAGAACCATTTAAAAAAGGGAAAGGACTCAGTTTGTAGGCAAATACATCAGATACTATTTGATACAGTTGCTTGATTATGTTTTATGTTTCACTGTTATGTATGCTGGAATTCCTCCAAAAGACAGCAACATAAATCTTTTGTCTTTGGTGGATATAGGATAGGTAAATTATATTCGCTCATTACCAATCATGAGCCACGGACACAGTCCACAACATAAAGCTCCCACAAGATTCCCAGAAAAGTCTAGCTCACATTAATATTCAACACCGACTTGCAATGATTTCTCACGCAAGGCACATGTTTCAAAACCAATCACTTGTTCATTGCACTCAGATTAGTTTTACATTGCTAAGGTCTGTTATCCAAAATAAGGCTTCCGATCCATATGCAAAACTGAGTCCCAAAACTCCTGAGTGCTCTCTCTCTCTCTCTCTCTCTCTCTCTCTCTCTCTCTCCCTTTCTCTCCCCCTTGCTCTCTCTCTGGTGCTGAAACATTCACTAAACATTCCCTCATCTATGAAGCTTGTGGATGCCAAAGCAGATGCTCCCCTTCATTTTAATCTTGCTTTTTCTGTTGCTCATTCTTTTTTTTTTTTTCTTTCTGGAGTGTAATCTGTTGAAATGTAGTCTCTCCATAATACCATGTGACCCAAGTGCAATTTTCCCTCCTAACGCTAATTAACATTTCAAACACACACCAATCCCTCTCCTGTTGGTCTGTGGCTCATTAGGAACCCCCCTCCCAACAAACACACAGGCACCCACACACCCACACACCCACACACACACACACACACACCATAAACAGTTTCTTCATATAGGTGTGTCCCTTGAAACAGACTTCTCTTTTTTTAATTTTTTTTTTCATTTATTTATCATCCTCCTCACTGTTCCTGTTTCCTGCCACGTTCTTACAAAGGCAGAATCTGCCAGAGTCACTTCAGTTGAGAGAAGAGACAAATCTATTCTTTTTGTGCCGTCTGTCCATAATCCTTTGAAGGGAATGTGCTATGTGATCTTCCCTGCCTAGACTGGCCTGAGAGTGTGTGAGTTGATCTGAATGTGGTATCTGGCTTGGGACAACCGAAATTTGAGTCTTTATGACTCCCTCGGGGGGTCTCTTGCAGCGCTTAAGAGGCATTGCACAGTCTATTCCCTTTGGAGTGAAAAGCAGGAGAAAGGGGGAGAGAGAAAAAAGATCTTTTATCATAACATTATAAGCTTCAAGGCAATCAGTGGTAGACAGCCCCCTTGAGGAAGCCCCTGGCACCACCCATCAGTTCACTCTGCAAAGACAGGGAGAGAGAAAAAGTAAAAATAAAGAGAAATAGAAAAAGGACAGCCATGCAAGCAGAGAAAACAAAATGAAAAAAAAAAAAAAACAGATGTGAAGAGGGTCAGAATAAGAAAAGGACATGGTGGGCTGAATAGCAAATGGGGGGGGGGGGGTGAATAGAAAGAATGCATGGGACAGAGAGTGAGAAACAACAGAGGGACGAAGAAAAAGGCAAATGTTAAAACAGAAAAAAAAGTTCTATGTGAGACAGGGAAAGAGGAGGTCTTGATAACATGCAGCTAGCAGAATTAGGAGAACCAAACCACACATCTACCTTGGGGCCTGCTGGGATTAGAAGGAACATCTGCACCTTGATCACACTAAGAATGAAGAGAAAAAAAAACATCAACACACAGATAAATTCATTAATTTTCTACTTAAATAACTGTAGTCAAGACAGAGAGTATTTTGTGCTTCTTATTGGCATCAATTTTACTTTACAGTGGATGGTATAATGAGTGGTATTTGCCCAGATGCAAGAGGTTAGGAAGAACCAGTTTCTCATAAAAATGAGCCCTGTTGAGGACAAGTCTCTGTGTATGGTACATCATAACAGCTGCAGCGGTGTGTGATATTGACCACAGCTGACTGGACAGCATTTACTGTTGAAAAGGTGACCGAAGACAGCAGAGGCATTCATCCAGTATTCCCCTCTATACACAATACACATTTCTGCATGGACTCTCTCTGTCTCTCTCATGCTCTCTTTGTCTCCCTCTCTCTAATTCTTTCAAACACACACACGCACACACACACACACACACACACACACACACATCAGTGTTGCTACCAACACCTGGAGTCTTAGGCCTTACAGTGGCTTACTAAAGTCTCAGAAGCCTACTTGACTGACATGAGCTCTAGGCTCTCGCTCCGAATGAGACTGCGCTACTTATTGAGTCACAGGGTGAATTTTTGACCCTAGACTGCTTCAGAGGTCATTATAGATTTGATAAAGCATTACAGAGTTTCAGTCCATTTTAACACTATCTTGAAGTTAAGAAAATATGTCCAAAAACTAAATTCAGATCGCAGAAACTTTTTCAAAGAAACAGAATATGAAGCAAAATCCACTGGAAGCTCAGTTTGCCTTTTTCTTCTTCTTTTTTTTTTCCTAGTTTTTTCCTTGTTTCTTTGCTAAAATATGTTGATTAAAGATGTACCTCTCGGGTCACCATGCTTCTCGACACCATGCTAAAAAGGAAGTTCTGACTCCATAGGGGTGGAAGGGCTTATACAATTTCGACTTTGAACTTTCCACGTTCTTCCTCAATATAAACTCCCCTCACAGACTCTGCTTCTGATGCAAACTCCCTTCACAAATTGTCCCTATACCCAGGCTCTGGTTAAGCTCATTACTCCATTTGACTCGGGCTGATATTTATTACCACAGGAGTTCAACTTTTATGGGCAGATTTACCATTCACTTATCGCATTTTCTCCACCGGGCCTGGCCCTGCCCAGACTTGCACAGACAGTGCTCTGTGGGATTCAATAAAGAAATACTTCACTTCCAGGGGTGACTGCATACTTGTGCTACTAATGCAGTTAATAGAAGCTGTCAAATTGGACAGTAAAGCCAAGTCCTTTTGGGGGAGTAGGGAGTATGATCGACATTAATGTAGACGGTTAGTAGTGAGAGACTTGCCAGACTGGCTTTACTTTTTTTCGATGCTCCTGCCTGTCTGTTTTAAGGAAGGGGAGGAATTTGGAAATAGGAAAAACCTCAGTCCAGAAATAGATTCTGAGAAGATGATAAGAAGGCTCAGCAGATTATTGCTTTATACACTTAACCAAACAGAAAAATTCAAGTTGATGACATGTTGAGTAAAGCTATCTGAGGATGATTAATGATTCTTTCTCAGGCTCTGAGATATTTCTATAGTCCTTTATATGTTAAACCTATACTTAAAAATATTATTTTATGTGCATGTCAGATGAAGTAGGGGAATAATCCATAGACCTCCATAGTGTTTAGAATATTTCTTTCCTTATGCCCTATGCTGAAAGAGCAACAATGTTCCTTCTGAACTTGGCCTGTATGCCCTTCCTCCATGTGTTCTTTGGGAAACCTATCCTTTTCTAACCCTGTAGGTTCCAGTCTGGAGATTTCCTTGTGATGCTGGTAGCTCATTTTCTCAAAGTGCGGTAAATTCACACTTATCTCCCATCTTATTTCCTTTGTTGTAGAACACTCTCATTCTGTTGGGAATGTTGGGAATTAATGAAGATAAATGTAATCTCAGCTCAGCTCAACTCAACTCAACTCAACTAAACTAAACTAAACTAAACTAAACTAAACTAAACTAAACTAAACTAAACTAAACTAAACTAAACTAGTCCCATCTCATCTCATTTCATTTGCTCTTCTCTTCTCTTCTCCTCTAATCTAATCTAATCTAATCTAATCTCATCTAAACTAATATGATGTGCGTGTAATATGATGTTTATAGCCAGGGACCTGTTGACCCTGTCCCTAAGGGGATAAAAAGTGCTAACAATTGATTTAACTCACAATGGGAAATTGGCAGAAATGTTTTGAACAAATTCATGAAATGTTGTTCACCAAACATGTTTTCCTCATTCTTTGACAGAAATCTTTGTTTAGATTTAAGTTCAAGAAATGCATTATATATCATTGCACAGATTTTTTCATGGATTTCCACTTTTTTTTTTTTGTTTTGCACTGTGCTGGTCTCTTAACTTTGCAAGTGTTTTACAATATCAGTGACAAAACAAAGGCAACCTGAATGAAAGGGTTTACAACAGAAAACCATTTTTTTTATTCTGTTCAAAATATCATTATGTTCAGAACAACATCAGGCCTGTCATAGCAAACAGTCTATTTGTAAAACTGTTACAATGGGGAGCAATGCCTTTCACCAGATCAAGCGAATACTTAGTGTCTCATTTGCATTTCTAACCCCGCAGACTTGTTAGAAGAGATTCTTGTTCAGAGGGTACTTGCCACAGTGATGATGGGTAGCGATAATGTTGGAATATTGATCAAATGCATAAAGCCACTTGAATCTATGCCCCCTGTGAATATGTACAGTGGAAAGCTCATGAGGTTTACAAAATACAGTAATGTCAGTTTGAAATCAAACTTATCTGTAAAATATTCTGAGGAACACCTAGTTTCACTGCTACATCTCTTTGGCTTGTTTTGGCAGTTTGTCATATTTGTCACTAATTGCAAAGTACTTTCTTTTTCCCGTCATGATTTCTGCACACGCAGCATTCGCCTCAAGTGGCCAGTTGAAGGCAGACAGGTTACCGCGAGATAAAGGAGGCCTATCAAAGTTTAAACAAAGGATTACCGTAGTTTTAATTTTTCTATTCATATGTTGTCATGTTGTCATGCCCAAAATGAACACTGTAAGCAGACTATTTGATTACTATATGCGAATTATATACTATTGTACTTGTATAGGAATGATTCTGTCCCAAGCTTTTTGATCCATATAAGCGGTTGATCACTCTAACCGTGATCACTATAAGCGGTTTCCACTGTATTTGAACAAATGTGCATGTGTGTGCATGTGTGTGTGTGTGTGTGTGTGTGTGCGCACCTGAATTTGTCACTGTGTCTGTGAATGACAGTTTGTGTGTATAAACTGGTTAAATTACCCTTGTTAAAGAGAGAATACATCACAGTCCATATTCATATGTGAGCTAATGTAACTGTCAGGAAAACATTGCAGTAATCTTTTGACAACTTTCATTCTCAGGAAAATGGAGATAAGGTTGAGTAAGGTGTGATGACAATACAAAGGCTGTTGTTTTAGGAGCAGTATTAACTTTTAGTGCTTAGTCTGTAATAGGAAAGACAAGAAGTGTTTAAAAATGGCTGAAATCCTTTGCTAATTCATTAACTCAAATGAGGCTTCGAGACCAAGAGAAGGATGAGGCAAAACTGTATTAACTGGAGCCTTAAGTCATGAGGAAAATTAAGAATAGGTAGAAACATTTGCTGACTTTATAATTTTATTTTTGGCATTTTATCTATGAAAAACAAATTTTTGTATCTCTCATTGACGACTCATACTACGGAGAGAACTTTGTGGAACACTACTTCTTGTAATGTAGTCTGGTTTTAATGAGATGTAACATAGTCAAGAGACACTCACAGCTCTGCATTAGGCTTATAAAAATCTAGGATTTTTCTGTCTCCCTTTTGCAACAAGATTTGAGATTTGAATGTGCCTTTTCCCCATTCCGTTGGTTTTCATTGCCTTGCTATGGCAAGCTCCCCTAGCACTAGATACATTTAGTGTCTCCAATGCAGAAATATTTTGTGTTCATAGATGTAACGCACAGAAATATATTAAATATTACAATTTAGACATCAAAATATTTCCCTGTGCTCTCTGTTTCCTCCACAGAAAAGAGGGAGACAAATATCGACGTGCTCCCTGTTCTTTTTTTCCCCATCTGTTTTATACCCTTCTGTTACAGAGTTCATATTCTGCTTGTAAATATTATGATTATACAAACATTGCATGTTGTGCAGCCACCAAGTGATCTGACAATGTGGGGAAAAAGTAATGCAGAACAACATGTTTGCCATCTAGCTGAACAGAAGGGTCACAAACATGCAGGCAACATTACACTGTTCTGCGCCAGTTTATCAATATGCAATGTGCAAGTATAGTGTAATGTTAATTTACTTTTCAAAGCCTTCATTTGCAGTTTATTATATGTTTGCTCTTGCCCAGTTATCTACAAACTAAATTAATAATAACCTTCACAATTAATTTCATGTGTCTTATTTATCCTTAAATGAATTTAACTAATTATTTTTGTCTTATTTATTTATTTTCATTGTTGGATGGTACTTTCCCATTGTGGACATAAGCAGCCATCCTAAGATCCTAAGACAAGCATGAGCATTCAATTACAGTAATTAATTAATTGCAAATTGTTTTCTTGGGCAGCATGTTGGACAGTGTTCTGCACATTCACACCAATTAAAAAAATTTACATATTTGTACAGCAAGCAAGTCTCTTTTTTTTTTTTAATGAGCAGTCTTATTTCCACTCTTCATTTTTCCCCTCATTTAGCTTTTGTTATATTCTAACCAGATAAGTGAGAAACGTCCTTAAAAAGAGAGTTAAGGTATTTGATACATTTTTTTTTTCATCAGAAAACATTGAAATTGAGCAAACCTCTGTATACTCTGTATTTTACATAAATGAATATTCCACATATTCAGCTGAAATATTGAATACAATATGAAAAAAAATTGAATATTGAGCTGAAGCCACAATAAATAAAAATGATAAAAGAATCAACCTGAGATCAATTACTTCCACTTTTTGGTAGAATTTTAATGATATATATATACACATGGAAAAGACAAAGGTCACCTTAATCAAATGGAGTTATTTCATGTCTTAATGCTGAATTGATGCTTGGTAGCTATCTTATAATTGCACGCATATATAAATAAATAAATCAATAAGAAACTGAAAAATTCATTTCCTTCACCGTATTTTGGCTCAAGTGTGCAGAAATGGTTTCCAGTGTAACTTGTTACAAACTTGTCCAGGCACATATGATGTTTGGCAGTAATGAGGGGCAGGTTGCACAGATGTGAGCTCTGATTCAAAAGTAACCCCATACTCAAGCTGTGACCTATCTATTTGCTAATGAAGGCCCGTAAGGCTCTGATTGACATTATCCTGCTGATTCCCCATTGCTCTTTTTGGAAGACAATCAGTCAGTCAGATGTCGTTGCCCTAGGTCACTTGAGTGAAGGCTGACAGGAATTGTAATAGTTTCTTGAGATTCCTTAATAATAATGGGCTCTAATAGATATTTTATATTGACAGAGCAGCATCTCAGAGTAAAGTCTGCCAAAACCATGCATTGCATTCACAAGAGTACTTTTGTGGGAGTTGTAAAAAGTTGCCTTTCTGTCAGTTTCTTACTTGCATTTTACTGATGTGTGAAATTACAGAATTAAGACACAGCCTTAATCAAAATTGTTCTGCAATGTCATTTTGATCCTAATGTGAAAAAAAAGAAAGAAAAGCATTTTTTTTGGTTATAAATGTAAAAACAAACACTTCGTCAACTAAAAGACATTCTACCTTGTGGTGATGCTTTAACAATGTGTTGTCAGAGGCTTCCTGTCAGTGTTAGGCCCAACAGATATACTGCCATTTCCCAGCATGACAGGAGAATCTGCTCACAAAACTGCTCCACTCTCCAATACAGATCCTGGCAACAGACGCAAAGTCTTCCTCTGCCATGCTGATGAAAGGCCCTGTGATTCATGGCACCAGAATACATCATATCTAACAAAAAATGTGAATTTCAGTATCACAACATATTAAGATGGAGTTTACTTCAGGACCTTGTCCAAAGTAAAATCATTTATGGTGGAAGTATCCACCACCAGAAAACGAATACAAATATGTGTCTGCCTGCACTGTGCCATTTTATGCCTCTTCCTGCTGTTGGCAGGACGAAGTAGAACAGGGACGGAGAGCTTGTTAGGAGGTAGAGGGCTAACCATTTTCTTCTGCATTCGCCAAGATTCCCAGTCTCCCAGAGGACAAAGGCAGAATGATAATGAATTTTCCTCAAGCACCCTAGCACCGACTTAGAGGAATTCTGCTAAGGATGAGAACTGAAGACATTGGATGGGAGCCAATGTGAAATGACCATCTGCTATATCTGTTGGCAAAAAGTGTGTGTGTGTGTGTGTGTGTATGTGCGTACTAAGGCTGGCAAGAGAAAATGCCTTTCTTCAACTTTGTTCCCGATTCACATTTCAATCTTCCAACCCTATAAACTGTATTATGTCTCTGACAATATCACATAGATGTAAATTTGAAAGGTAAAAGAAACCTTTTTTTTTTTTTTTTACTCTTCATTCAGGCTTCTGAAGCCTGAGTAACTTGGGCAATAAATTATACCATGATAGATAATGATACATCTGTTTTGGTACACATGATATATTTTAGCACCGCCTGTTTTATTCTTCTTTATACAGTCTGGTTTATTGACCTTACACCAAGAGTACGCATCTATATTGCTGCCATGTGTTAAAATATTGAACCAAAGACATATCAGTCATGAGGCACACAGCAGCATCAGCATCATAGTGTATGTTTTATTCTGCCTCTGGAATTGTTGTTTTTTACACTCTATCATGTATGTGAATGTACCTTTGGCTCCAATTCCATAATTTACACCACTTAACGTAAGGGTGGAAAAAATGTTATGTGGACATGAATAACTTTTTTTTTTTTTCAAAGTATTAAAGGCAAATCTGGCACTGCCACAAACCTTTACTTTAAAATAAGGCCAGAGTTATCTAATTTCTATTTCACTATGCCACCAGGTTGCCATGGAAATAAAGGAACTCTGTCCCTCCATTTGGCAGCCATCTGAAGATACTCTCTGAAAGATTGTTTAAAGGGAATGAGTAGAATTTACAAGTGAAAGCAATTAACTAACTTTCATTGTCGCCTGCCAAGCAGACCCAATAAATGTCATTTCCTGTCATGGCAAAACGTGAGGTTGTACTGTTTCTGGCAGAAGATCTAAAGGTTAGAGTGAAGTTTGATGAAAAGGAGCAGGCATTCTTTTTCACTACAAGAAAAAAATCTTATCACTTTCCTCTCACTGTATTGTACCTTGCGTATCACAGTCTGACAATTAGACTGCCTCGAAGGGAAATTGTTTTTCTTTGTTCTCTTCAACTGAACATTACAGAATGGCTGAAAGTATCAAGGCACTAGATTTCCTATTCAGTTAATCCTGGAGTGTGCATAGAGTATGCATGTATGCATGTATGTATGTATGTATGTATGTTTGACCGGTAAATGGCTGCCTCTTTCATGAGTGGCAGATTGTCTGTGGTGAAAATGGCAAGCATATGAATGAGTCAGATTGCTCCTCATACTGTCACTGGTACCTGAATTGTCAGGGTTTTATGTATTGACTTTAATGTAACAACACAAACAATGGATGATCCATAGTCACCCTATTGTTAATTTGTTCTTGTTAAAACAGGATATATAAGTGCATGTTGGACCATACATTCCTACCAACAGAATTTCACATTTGAAAGTGAAAATAATTAATATTAGAAGCTCTCCATTGCAGTCACTTACTGCAGTTCGAGTATACCTCTTTAAGATTTTTGATTTAGGCATGAATCAGTTCAAGGCTATTAGATTCCATTGAGCACCAATGATTTAACATGCCGGTTAGGAAAAAAAAAAAATCAGATCGCATTTTCATCTCATCAGTTGCTCAGAAGGCTAAAACGGCTTGCAGCTATTAAACCAAATTCTGTGAATCATACACATGGCTTTTCTTAAAAGATATTTGTATGCGGCCAATGAAATTTACTGTTTGTAATTAGTGAAGATGTACAGCTTTTCATTTTGAGTTGATCTGACCAAGTGGAATGAGTAAATGAAGGTGTAAAGGTGCTGTGAGCTCTGGATTCTGGAACAGAATCGTTAATGCATACTTTCATATGTACCATGGCTGCCTGTGATCTCAAAAAAACAACAAAACAAAAACAAACAACAACAACAACAACAACACCACAAAACCATGAGCTGTTCAGAAAATTCTTTGATAATCAACATCATATTCAAAGTCCCTTCTACATCACAACTAAAAAAATACTTTGAGCACTTTAATGTTAACCTTAATATAACCTAAATCATACATGCAATTCAAATGTGTCAGAATTAACTCTGTAAGCACCATACTTCACTGTAACAACATATATGCCGTTACTTAAAACATGAAATTTTCTAAAAGATTATGTATGGTGATAAAACCTTTCAAACAAGATTCATAAACACCACTGAGATTTACACTCATCATGCACTTTACTGGAAACACTCACCATGGGCCTACACTCACTAGACCACTTTAAGAGGTATACCTATATCACAGGTATACTACACAGGTGTGCAATTACAGACTGTGGCTCATGTGTTGCCATGCCCAATTTGTCAGGTTCCCTGTATCCTGTTTATCATTGGTCAATTTCTTATCACAGGACCACTGTTGATCAGATATTATCTTAATGTCAGACCATTCTCAACACAATAATGCTGACATTCGTAGTGGCATGTTAGTGGGTGTCACACTGGTACAAGTGTATTAGACACAGCAGTGTTGCTGGGGTGTTTACACACATCAGTATCACTGCTGGGTTGAGAGTGGTCTACCACCCAAAAATATTCAAAGACTGACCATTGATGGGCAAGAGGACGGCCAACACAAATATTGCATGACAACAGATGGGTCATAGCACCTTACTGTACACCAACAAAGTGTACCTGCAAATTACATGTATACTATAATCTGATACTGTCAGTATATTCAGAATATTGTATGTTTGTGTCTATAAACATATAACTGAATAATTGTTTACATGAAACATCTGATCTGTAGCCAAATATTATGAACTGTAGTTTCAAGGTTTGTTGTTCTTGACAGTCAGGTTGAGTAACAGAGTTTCAAGTTACTTTTAGCCAAGTGTATCTGCATAAGAAAATTATGCATCTATGCTCAGACACTCTAACAAGTGATCGAAATGCCTGAATTTCAGTCCAGGTTTCAGCCTATGTTGTGGTGCTGCCCTTGACTGGCTTGATCTTGATACTTTCGTATGTAACTTTCCTGTCAACATCTGAACAGCTAATGTCACAGTCATTCTACGTTAAAACATGTAATACAAATGTGTATACAAACGTGTAAGACAAATATAGGTGGGTAAGAACATGTTTGACAGGAGATGACTTACAGTTTAAACATTCTTGTGCATCCTGAGGTAAAGGGCATAGTAAATACAGGGCAAATCAATCTGCTCTAAGGTTATCTGTGACCAGCAACAGGGATTCTCCACCTTGTTGAAGGATGGTAAAAACATCAGTCTCTTTGATGTCTGAGGGCTTCTATCCCCAAGCACCATTCCATGCATTTTTTTTGCCCTATAAGGACAAGACTATCACAAGGAGGTAAACTATCAACCTCCCATCAGTTCCACCTGCAATCATTTGTCACAAGGAAAATGAAAACATAGACAGCACCAACTGTCATTTTGTATGACTCCTGTAAAGACATGGTCTATCGCCTGCTATCATGTTTGGAGCTGAAGGAAAGGTTTCCAAATTCAAACCTTGAGGCTAATGTTGCTAATGCATCCACCCTGCCATGCATTCATAAGCAAATATTGATTACAGCAAGAAAAACAAAAAATGCTCATAATACTCATAATAATCATAAACACGGAGGGATCTGTGTCTTCGTCTTAATCATGGCATGTC
>NC_044499.1:39045814-39118314 GCF_902362185.1 Chanos chanos | reverse complement strand
CCCCGCCCCTTCAAACAATCACTGGTGACATTTTTAGTGAAGAACATGCTCTAGAGAGATTGCCCAACGTGTGTGTGTGTGTGTGTGTGTGTGTTCATATGAGAGAGAGAGAGAGAGAGAGAGAGAGAGAGAGAAATCGGTGAAAAGCAGTAGATGTGGCCTGTAAGATAATGTACTGTAAGATAATTAATGTTGCTCTGATTGCTCATCAGAGTCTGTTTACTATTTCAGAGTAATTGTCCTGTCATTGTAAGAAATAATGTCTGTGTGTGTCTTTCTTCTTTTTTCATTTTCAAGTGTCAGTAAAGACCATATCATTCTTTGAGTTAAGACACAAAATTAGCTTGAACTCCGGTGACAAGCACACAGTATATATTCTTGATTAGCTCTTAGCATTCTATGAAGAAGTTGCACACAGTTACATTGGGATATGCTGCTGCTTTTCCTCCAGTTATCCAGCTGGCAGTTCTCTGTTGTGCGAGATGGGCACCGTCCCCAGATCTAGGTATATCCAGTAGCTCTAGGTTCTGTGGGCTCAATATGGTGGTTGTTTGCACAGATATCATTATCTGCCCACCGGGCTTTTATAATCTCACCATCTTAATTTACTAAGACTTCTCTACACAGCTGTCTTCCATCTCAGGGCATGTTGTTTCAGCTTCCATTAAACAGCATGAGTATCTCTAAAACATGGATTATCCAGATAAACACCTGATTTTATAAAGATACGAAACAAGAGTTGGGTTTGGATGCCCATCTGTGAGAATGTTTATAAAATGCTGGTGCTGGGTTTCAAAAAAGTTTTTAAATCTGTAGTGTAGGTGTTTTTTGGCGCTCTCAAAATAATTTTCATTATATTTTACTAATAATATGTATCCATTGCTTATTTGGCTCTAACCGTTGGACTGTTTGATTTTTATCTCAGGCACAGTGCTACATATAAACAGAAGACATCATCTTAGGACAAACCCCTATAGAGCCCTTTTGTTTTGTTCATTTTTCTCCTGTATTTCAAATCTCTCATATTCCCAAAAGAGAAAACTGCAGAAAGCTCTTCTGGCTTTGTCTGTTGGTATGATATTTAAATATGACGTACTACAGCAATTGCTTTGTGTGCAGCATGTCAAAGGTTCATCACTCAGTCCTTGTTCATTCAAAAGCAAAGATTTTTGTTAAGAAATCCAACAGGCTGAGTTCTGGCCTTGCAGCTGTAGGGGGGAATCTGGTGCGCTGGGCCCAGGGGCGTGTATAAAGGGGTGGCGCGGGGTGCCCCCCGCCGAAATATGATTGGCCCCTCATGGTGCCACCCAACACCATTGGGCTATAGTACTATCAATCTGACAATGCCCAACACCACTAGACCAGAGCGCTGCCAATCGCTGCGTAATTCGCTGCTAATTGCTCCCTGTAAATTTGATAAAGCTCAACGCAACTGGATCAGAACGCAGTCACTAGCTGCTTGATTTGTGATGCGTAATCACAGTCTCACGTTTTTCAAACAGGAGGAGAGACACGACTCGACATGTCTCTGTTCATGGTCTGTACACACTCCATTATACATTTTGAAATAGAGTTGTCCCCTTTTATCCGCGGTGGATGCGTTCCAACACCCCCGCAGATGCCTGAGATCGCGGATAGTACCGAACCCTTTTTCCTATACATACATACCTATCATAAAGTTTAATTTATGAATTAAGCACAATAAGAGATTATTCATGTTTCGAGCAGGACGGCGCGAGGTGATTTCATCCCACTACTCAGAACGGCGTGCAGTTTAAAACTTATGAATTGCATATTTCAGAAATTTTTCATTTACTATTTGAACCCGCGGTTAAGGAGGGTTTACTGTATGTGGACAGGGGTGTTGTTGTTTTCTGCTGCAATAAATAGAAAATAGACAAAAATTACTTTATGGGTTCCTCCCGTTGTTTTAATGCTTAAAGGCACAATCACTTTTTCCAAATAGACAACAATAAAGTGGCAAATACTGAAATATGGGGTTTGAGAATGTTACCTTACCAACCTGATCCAGTGATGTTGAGAATCTTAAACTGTAGAATGGTTTATACCGTTACGTTTGTATTGGAATGAAACAGTGTTGTTTTGGGGTGTGGTGGGAGAAATCAAGCCCTATTTGCATATCCAAAAACGGCTTCACAATTTAATGATTCTATCTTTAATCAGACTGGACCATAGCTATCAAATGTAGCTTTATGTAATATTAATGGCTAAGTTAGTGACTTAATGGTTTGTATTTATTTTTAGGGGGAATTTAGGGCACAGGGCACTGCACAAAAGCCTGAAAATCGTGCAATGTTTTCTAAATCAATTTTCAACACTGTATTTATTTCTGAAAGAATTTTTGGATTTCCCATGGGCCCTTTCTACTGGTTACTGACATTATGGATCTCTTACTGACTGGATTTTTCTCATCAGTATCCACGATCATACAGCGTCTGCAAATGTACCTAAAACACTCTAAAACAAAGGAAGTGTATTTCAGTGATGCAGACTCTGTGCTGATACAACACATGATATAACCTGAACTACAAGAGGAACTTTCAGAAATTCTTCATTTCAATGTGTGATGACTTAATCTAATGTTCATCTCCCTGATGTATGTGCAAGCTTTTCAAATGCATAGTTATCACACTTTTGTCTGGCTTAAGCTAAAATGCAATAGCCAATTACATCATTCCTCATGCAGTAAAGAAAAAAGGAACATTTTCTGAAATACTTTGTTAGAAAGTTTTTTGGGGTTTTTTTGCCCATGTGCCTATCTTCTCACTCTCTCCCTTTTGTATCAGTCATTTCCCAAGGGTGAAATACATTATGCTAGCTTCATGTTTCAGTTAATGTTTCTTTGCTTAGGAGTATTCCTTTTTGAGGAGCCATGGCTTGAATTTTGGTCAGGGCTGTTGTTCACATCAAAAACTGCTTTTTTCTGAAACCCAACTTAACTTTACACTGTGTCTTACAATGACAGAGTATACCCACACCATAAGTTTGAAGTCTTCATTACAGTAAATGCAGTTTAAACTATTGTAGTCAGATGGGGTTAAACTGGTTACAAAATGCTCATTCTCTGCATGACTATCATTTCTCCTGTGGAGGATTGCTCCCCCAGTGTCATGGCATCTCAGATCTGTAGGTGTGACTAGACATGATTTTTTTCTGAAATAACTGAAATAGCTTTTTCAAGTTAATAATCCAGTCAAGTCTCTGTCCAAGTCAAATAAAGTGTTGCCATGTTCTTCTAAAGTACGGTGCCGTTAGAACAAACACAATTATGAACGCAAAAAAAAAAAAAAAAAAAAAAAGTTTGAATGAACATGCATTTCTCAAATTATTATAGTTATGTAAAAACATTTTGTGATGTGAATTATTAATATGACATTTTAGGCCAAGAGGTATGCTTTCAGTGTACTTGTATGCAACATCTCTCCGTTTTATATTAACTGTCTTACTAAATTATTTATACTTTGAGCAGTGTTGGCGGTAACGTACATCTGTAGGACTTTTGTTAGTTAATTTACTTATGCTAATAGTCATAGAAGATGGATGGATAGATACTTTATTGATCCCATGGGAAATATAGGCATCCAATAGCTTATACAACATATGCAGAACACCAATACACACAAGAATAACAAAAACACAGCAGTGCAGTGATAGTCTAGAACCACCACAGAGAGCTATCACTATGATAGATTATGTGCCAATGGAGGTAGTACAAATCCAAGGTGATTAACAGTGTAAGAATAATATAAGAATACAAGAATAATCAGTAGGTGATTTGTTAAACTGGAGGATAACCCAATGGCCAATGGGGGTGGGTTGGCGGCCCAGTGGTCACTGACACTACTCTATAGAATGTATAGATGGATGGCAGGTTAACAAGGCAGACACATTTTGGTCATTTTGCTAACAAGGGGCATGGCATACCCCCTCATCTCCCTACAAATTGCCTACTGAGAATAATATATAATATGATGTATAAGATTAATACGAATAATTATTACTGTAAATAATATAAAATACAAATTGGAGATAAATATATAAACAAACGCAATACAAAATTGTGTGTAATAGTAACATAACCAGTAACCGGCAGTCCAACAGCCTAATGGCAGAATTCAGGTGAGCATCGGTAGGAACGGAGAGGCAGCAACACACCTAATAGTCATTTGCACCCTGGAATCTGGGAGAGGTTGAATAGCTGTATGGCTTCGGGGACAAAGGACTTCAGTCTGCCACTGAACATGCTCCTCTGCCTAGTGATTGTGCTGTGCAGAGGGTGGCAGGCACTGTCCATCATGGACAACAGTTTATTTAGGGTCCTTCTCTCTGCCACTGACATAAAGGATTCCAGCTCTGTGCCAATCACAAAGCTAGCTCTCCTCACCAGTCTTGTCTAGCTGCATAGAGATAGAGTTGTTTTTGTTTTTTTTTTTTTACTTTAAAGAATATCAACGTTTGCTCACCAGTCCAGTCTATCATCCAGCTGCAGCCCCAGGTACTTGTAGGTCCTTACCACCTCCACATCGCCCTCCTCAACGGGGACCGCTTGCAGATGGGGCCTGGGCCTTGGAAAGTCCACCACCATCTCTTTGGTCTTGGAGGTGTTCAGCTGCAGACAGTTCGACCTGCACCATTTCACAAAGTCCTCGACAAGGTTCCTGTACTCACCCTCGTGTCCACCCCTAATACACGCCACAATTACAGCGTCATCTGAAAACTTATGTTGTCCATGATGGCAGCCTGGGGGAGGGGTATATCTGTAGCTGATGGGGCAGATGAGGGTGTGATAACTGGGCAGGCTGTAGCAGCAGAAGCAGGGCGATCAAACCTGTTATAGAAGTGGCTGAACTGGTTTGCTGCAGTAGAAGTAGTAAACAGTTGTGGCAATACCAGCTGTATTACCAGTATCAGTAGTACCAGTAGACCTTAGCTAAAAGAGATGATCAGCATTAATAAGTGTTACCTTTTTTATCACAATCCTTATACAAAGAGTTTGTTTTCATATGTCATTTGGAACACATCCGGCGCCACGGGTGTGTTATTGTTATTTAGCCTTTCAGAGGCTATTGCATGGTTAAAATCAATGGATTTCATTAAACCTACCACCAGACTTATTTTAGGTGTTAACCTGGCAATCTGCCCCAAATATTGCTTTTTCATATTATGGCCATGACACACAAACACGTGGAAAAGTGAAGGTAGGGAATTGTTTGCATCTAGTCAAAACACCACCATATTGCCACCCGTAGGATAAAAAAGAAAAAGAAAAATGCAGAAATAGGTATAGCAGGATGATGACCTACTGTTTTACTATGTAAAAACCTTTGCCCCCTCGTCATTTTTAACTGCCCCCTCAGTCACTTCATCCTGGCACCGGGCCCGATTTGGAAAGATAATTATTTGATCATTTTCATTATGCATTTTATTTTGCATTAAAATAATTAACCTCATAACCAATTGAAATATAACTGTGCCACATTATTCTTAAGAGGTAATATTTGGCTTCAGCATTTACACTTTTTTCTTTGTAAACCCTGTATTTTTACTAAGGGAGATTAATGTAATAGTTCTGGTAAATGATGAAGGAGCTAAATAAACTTACATTATTCAGCTCCTTGTTTGTCTACTGTAGTCTGTGTTATAGATAACACGAGACAAACAATGAATAACTATCTAAGCTACCACTGCAGCTGAGGAGCTTGAAGTTATGTTATAACTGTGAAGAAAACAAAAGAGCCGCGAAGAAAATGACATTACAGTATATGATGACGGAAAAGGCAGAACACATCGATGATTTAACTTATCGAGATGGAAGTTGATTTTTTTTTTTTTTCACCTTAAATGGAGTAAATATTCTCAACTCAAAATTCCTAGTAAACCTTTTTACCACAGAGAAACACACAGTAATGCTTAGTGTTATAGTCAAACTGGAAAATTTTGTGGTAATGGATGTTGTCTCTCAGTCTCTATGCGATCCTGGCCAAAACCTCAACAGATTTTGCTCAAGCTGTGCAATTCACCTGCCAAAACATTTAATGGGATCGCAACATTCAATACATCTTATCAAAGGTGATGATGAAGTGACAATTAGCCCCGATACATGCATCTAACACCATCTGAACCTACAGGGTGAAGATAAAAACAGGTTGAAAGATTAGAGAGACTTTCAGGCAAAAAGATAAACAAAGACAAAATTACACAGGAGCTATACTTCTAATTGAGAGAGATTTCCTTTTGATGTAACTACAGAGATCAGAGAGAGGCTTCTTGTGTACTAATTACAGAGCCATGACAGAGATCTAATTAGGAACATGCTAATGAGTCTTGTTTACTGCTATCTGATGTCAAAATGCCACAGATGAGAAGTCCAAAATGAAAACTTGGCACAGAGCTTTTGCCAAATATGTTAAAGACCTTTGAAAAAAAAAAAAGAAATCTAAGTGGAGAAATACATAAACATTGGGACCCCTTAGTATTTTCCAGTGCCTCCAAGTTTCTCACAGTAGACAGAAGTTCACCTTGCTCCAAATATTTTTGTTCACAATTTTGCAGAGGTAATTCATCTTCAGGAGCCCCTTAACACGTGACTCTTAACATGAGACTAATGGATACTGTTGTACAGACACAGTTATGATTAGAGGTTACTTAATAAGGCTCTTAACGCAGCTAAACAGTGAGCTATTCATTATTCATGAAGTATGAATATACATTTTAGACATTTATTGCAGTACAGTACAATTCATACTGGAGACATTCCAAATCTCTGTGTTATATTTTCCCATTGGACTTTTCCATTGTTCACCCCAATCTACCTGCACTTTTCTGAGAGCAATTGCCAGGTTGGAAACAAAAAAGAGAGATGAGGCCATGGAAACCAAGGAAAAAGTAGTTGTCTGGAATTAGCACATTTATGATGAAATGTCAACAATGCTTGTGTTGAGAGAGCGATGGAGAATGTATGTGTGTGTAAAGGAGAGTGAGACCTCAGTGCTCTAGCGTGAGAAGATGTTTGGTATTATTCTCACTGCCCTGATGTAGATGCCACATCATATAAACATCGAATAGCCTAGAATAAAACTACAGGCACAGGCACAGAGTTTGTGTGTTCTACAGCGGTGCCCTCCGATGTCCAGCTACACACTGTGTTCTTCAAGCTCTTGTCAGTACACTCTATTGGTACAATGGTGCCTTTTGTTCTTAACCTTTTCTTTCTTTTCTTTTTTTTTTTTCTTTAATCTTTTCAGCTCGTTGGCACCAAATGGAACTTAAAACTTTTATCTACTCTGTCCAACACTACTTTAGCCATCGATTCCTATGTCCATTTGAGTCATCCAAGGGAAAGCGAATCCTGCTGAATTGTGCAGGGCTTCTGAGGAAAAGAACAAATATATTATCTCAATATTGAAGGGTTTCATTAACCTAAGCATCTGTATACTTTCAGATCTCACTTGTTAGTTGTGTCATTTGTTCTGGTAGCCACATTCCAGCTGATCATAAATTTCAAGTGACACAAACCCATTATGTTACAGTTTGTGAAAGCTTTTAAATCAAGTGGTCATGAGTTACCTTCTCCCTTTTAATAATGATATCACAAGTCATTATGGACCATGCCATGTCTTATGAATTGAAGATTTTCCGTATTTTATCTAATTTTTTTGGCAAAATGGTTACCATCCAAACTTGAAACATATTCTTAGCAAATGACCAGCATCTACTATCTTTAAAAAAAAGAGGGAGTGTATGTGATGCACAGCCAAAGGCGATTTAACACAGAAGGAAGAAAGAAAAGAATGAATTCAACTGAATAATTCCATCACACAGTGAAACTGGTCTCTATGGAAATTCTTATTGCCAAATCATATTCATGATGCTTCCTTTCACATTTGATTATCAGCAATTTAACAGGATGTTTTGGTTCTCAAAAGGCTGCACTGTCTCCGAGGGACAGACTTCCATTCAAAAGCCCTGACACTATGTGGAACATCGTCTCCCTTGGGAAAGGATGCTTGATTTTTGGCATCTAAAAATAGCAGTCATAGTGTTTTGACGAATCTGGCATTAATTGGAAACCTATAAAGGAAGGCATTTTGCACGCACACTTATTCTGCCGCATGCAAAAAATTCACTACACAGGTCCTTTCCTTCTCTCCACCCACAGTATGTTTCTGTCATTTGCCCAAGTTAAAGAATATTCAGTCATCAATATATACAACGATGGTGCCCACATAGTCTGTAAAACCTGCAATTAAGAAATCCCCTCTAGTTACCCCCCACACACAGTGATACCTGTGGAGGAGGAGACGAAGGAGGGATTAAAGGAGCTCCCTCTTTCTCACTGTCTATCTGTCTCTCTCTCTCCCTCTTTTTCTCTCATACATACTGGTTGACCAAAGCTGGTCATGAATATTAGTGCAACATGCATACCACTGATCTCAGCAAGACATTTATCTGCCTCCTTCTTTATCCTCCCACACAGGGATACCAAGAAAATAAGCGAGGAAAGAAATTAACCAAATGTACTTGAAGAGTCAACGCTGGAGAGACGACTTGGTTGGAGAGGAGGTCAAATTTAGCAGAACACACAAAACAAAAAAATTCTGTTCCCACAATGTATCACTAGCATCATATGTTGTCTGTATGCAGCTTGGTGAAGTTGGCTTTCTTTAAAATGTACATATGAAATCATAAAGAATATGAATTCTCCACACTTCTCTTCATACAAAGCTTTTGTTTTATTATGTGTATTTTATATTTCTGGCCTCAGACAATTTTCACAGGAACAGCAACAGAATATAATGACATTTTTAGAGTCTGACAGAAAAGACAAATGATGGTTGTAAAATAAGAACGAGGAGAATAATGTATGCTCTCATTGAAGCCAAGAAAGCATTATGAAATAATAGAATGATTACCATGACTAATGATAAGTCTCAGTGGCTGATATGGAAATCACTTATCCTTTGCTATATCAAGGCTCGTATATGCTAGAATCACACTATGCCATTAGACAAAGTATGATTCACATATAAAATAATTCAAAAATCAATATCTTTCCATAAATGTCTTGTGTTTGAAAACTTTTACTTTTTTCTTTTTTAACTCAGACTTAAAGCTTCAAAACATGAGGCTAAATGTTATTGTGATATCAGGGATCACTTTCAAGGTCTATTTGACCGCATCAAAACACTTAAGGAATCATGCTCAAACTCTTAGCCACGCTCCCAATCAAAAAGTTATCACAAGTCTTCGTGAATCCAAGCAGAACAAAAGCTTTTGATGGACACAAGATGATAGAGAGATACTTGGCATGAAAGAAAGACTGACAAAGAAAGAGTGGAATTCATTGCAGGTTTTTTTTTTTTCCCCCTTTTTTTTTTTTTTCCCAATGAGCAACGCAGCTTGCATACAAGGCTTTGTCCTTGAAGTTTTTCTCACACAAAACATCAATGATGAGAGAAGCTGCCAAGTTCCAAATTAATGGATTTTGAACAATGAATCCATCCCTCACAAGAATAGGTTGATCGGGCACACTCCTCTGATATGGCAGATTCAATTATTAGAGGTTATTGTGCATTAATGTGATCCAAGGAAAGGGCTGCAAGAGGGGAAGATAAATTATTTCTGCATTTTTGAATTACTACCACCTGAAGACTTCCTTAAATTTGATCTGCAGAAGCTGTTTCACAGTTGTTGGCTTTTTCTTAACGTTCACGTCACTGGTTTCAGGTGTTTGGAAGCTGGAGACTGTTCTAATTTACAGTCAAACTTCAATAACAGCAAAGCCTTCTGAAATATGAGCTCTTAAAAGTCTTTCAAATTCTTTGAGGACACTTGGAACCTCTCTTCACCCAGGTATTATAGCCCTGGCAAGATAAAAAGCTTTCGAGGATTAAGCAGGCTAATTTTCCATTGTCCTTGTAGTGCATCCAAAAGCCAATAACATGTCAGCAGTGCCTCTGTGAGCTGTGAGTGTAATGCTAAGAAAGTAAGACGTGGTTTGTCTCTAAGGTCTACAGTCAGGAATATGTAGGGCATTACTGATTCCCTGACAAGTCTCTTTGACACAGGACATCCTCAGGACAAACAGAGCTCCATTTATCATTTATGCCATACTAGCTCACACCTTTGTGTGGAGAACGAGATCTCCCTGATATATTTTGAGTGTGTGTGTATAGGTGTGCTTACAGATGGACTGTTCAGAACTTAAGGGTAATAAAACTATATTATATTTAGTACATTTTGACCATACCATTCTTAAAAAACAACTACATAATCACTAAAAAAAAAAATCATATAATGATCAAGATACTTATACGCTACACATACTCCTCCTGTGTTGCTAGAACTTTTTGCCATACTCGTTTTACCTGGTAGACTTGTGTTACCATGGCACTGCTGCAAACACTGAAGTGTATAATATGTAGGCCTGCCAAGCGGTAAAGCATTATGCACCTAAGATTGCAGAATAAATGCCTGTAACTCATAGCCTGGATCAGAGCATCACTAATGTGAGCTATACAGTGGATAGCTCTAATATATCAACCTCCTCCTCCTAGGGGGAAGATGAAGAAAAGATTAGCATGTATATGTGCATTTCTCTTAATCAGACCCTCTGGTTCCTAATCCAATAAAGACATTAAATGCACATATGTTAGGTGAACACAGCATTTCACCCGGACATAGCCTTGGTACCTGTATGCGAGAATATGTCACATCGCCTATAACCAAGACATCGTGAAGGTGAGGACGATCTACACTTGCCGATTCACAAAGCCATAATTTACCACCAGATGGATGTCTGCGTAATTTAATTCACATACAGCTTGGCCAGAGTGTTTGTGGTGGTACTTTGGGAGGGAGGGAGATGCGACACTAGTCATAAATCAGGGTCTCAGATTAGCTGCAATAAACATTCATCTTCTTAACCTCTTAAAGCAATATTATAAAGCCACAGGATTACAGAACCACATGCTTGTAATCACTGTTGAGAGACAAACGGAGTCTTGTCTTCAAAAAGACCCCAATTAGACAAGATATAGTGCCTGTCAACTCTTTCTGTATTTATCATATTCATTACATGTGAGGGAGAAAATACCTGTTGAAAGTATCAAGGGATACAAGAGTACTTAACTAAACTGACATCCTTTGTATTATGATGCAGATTTTGATGTTAAGGCAACATAATAATTCGGAAGTGTTTTACAACTTCTACCAAAATGTCTTTCGTGCTGCGAGATATGGCACTTTTTAACTGATAATTCACTTGTAAGTTTGCCCCTTGGAGAAAAGATTATTTTAAAAGTTCACCACCAGAACGTATGTTGCTACTAGTTATTTAGAAATGCCCCACTTGGATATCTAAATGTCACGGTGGCTTTTAAACTCACCAATTAGCATACTTCTGGGGATCCAAAGAACTCATTTCTCTTGTGCTACATAGAAATATATCGCTCTCCCATCATGAGAACCAGCAAGGGATGATTCAATCTAAATGAAGCCTAACAATGCAGCATTTTTTTTTTCTTGATAATATAGCAATATTTCATATCTCACATAACATTATCTTAAAAGATAATCACGCTATATTGCAACACAAATAAATAAATTACTGAATTAATTAATGAATTAATAACTAAAATTAACATAAAATTACTTATGAATTTAGATTTTTTAAGTTAGTAAGCTCTGATCTATAACAAAACCATAGTTTATATATAGTTATATTTAGCTATGTATAGTTATACATGGTTATGTATATAACTATACATAACTATACATATAGCCTAGAGGTGTACAGAGACATCATCATCTGTATCTGTATCTGTTCAACCAACAAAATGGTCTGTCTCCATACCTCTATATGGACAGTAGACTGGAAGTGGGCGTGGTTCATACAGGAAGCCATGCTGACTCGGGCACATGTTGTATTTTCTAACCTAATATTCATTGGCAATGCAATGTTTGTGCCTTCAAAGCATCACTTTGATTTAATATTGGTATATGATTAATTATGAAATATATTTCCACGTCTTCATACTGTACATTTAATTTCTCTCTCTCTCTCTCTCTCTCTCTCTCTCGCTCTCTCTCTGTCTCTCTCCCTCTTATTTTTATTTTTAAGGAAACTAATTTTTTTGAACTGTCTGAACCCCACCACCACCGCCCTTTTAACTGGGGGCCACTGAACAATCAGAAACTGAAAAAAAAATGTTTTATAAATTGAAAGATTCTATATTGCATTGGAAATAGAAACGATTCACAGTAAAAATATGTAGAAAAATATCCTTCAGTTGAAGAAAATAATCTTAAATTTCAATGATGCTGCGTTCACAATTCTTGATGTGTTAACGTTACTGCAGTTCGCTAGTGAAACATGTATGGGCTTTTTCAACTATTGACAATGGCAGGGAAAACTCATTTGTGGCTTGCAAAAGAGTGCAGGACGCAGCGCAGGAGCAAGAATGTTAGGAAAGCAGTAGCTTTTGCCGCTGCTGTGATAGCCGCAAGACCCCGAAGAGCGACATGGGTTAAACCTCAATCTCAGCATTGGTGGAAGACAATAGTGCTTGGGACATTCACAGATGAACAGTGGCTTGCACATTTTTGCATGCAACGTGACACTTTTGATATCCTCTGTAGAAAATGACCGCTCTTAGACGAAGAGCAAACGCATTTACACCAAACCATGCAGTTCAAGACGAGGGTTGCCTTTGCCATTTGGTACCTAGCATTTGGTACCTTCAGAACTCGGACAGAGTTGTTTGGAATAGGTGAATTGGTGCATTTCTGTGTTTGGGAGGTGTGCGTTGCTATACAGACATTACAAAGCCAATTCATAAGTCAGACTAAAGGGGAAAAACTGCAGGAGATTGTAAATGGCTTTGAAGAGAGATGGTGATTCCCTCAGTGCTGTGGAGCGGTGGATGGATCCCATATCCCAATTACTCCTCCTAGCAATAATGCAAAGGACTATTACAACTGCAAAGGAGGCCACTCAGTTATATTGCAAGCTGTAGTGGATCAGTCGTAGTAAGTAGTCATCATTCTACTGATGTAATTTTCATCTACAGATTTACAAATATCATCGTGGGTTGGGCCGGCAGTGTCCATGACGCGAGAGTACTCTGAAACTCTGGCAGAGAGTGGCAACCTTTTCCCACCGGTGAGACATTTTTACCCTGCATATCCTGTACTGAGCTGGCTGAAGAAGGGATACCCCGACAATGGACATCTTAATAGAGAAGAGAGGCACTTCAACTACAGTCTCATCTCTCTAGCAGCGCAGTCAATGGCCACTTTGTCACCCTCTGCACTTAATGAGTTAATGTAGTACTACACATAAAATATTAAGGGTAGACAGTTTATAGTTGTCAAAGGAAATGAGACAGGAAGATCAGCATATTATAACCCTAGAGGTTCTATTTGTGCTGCAAGGCATATAACTCTATATGCTACAAAAAAGTAGCAACAAACAAAACTTACAATATCTGGAACGCAGATTGAAAAATCAACCAAAAGACACTCCTGAGGTGAATTATTGCTGTGATGTATGGTAGGACTGGAACTGAAGAGGTGACACAGGTGATGAGGTGAACGGATGGGGTGACATAGGTGGATGGGATGATACAGATGTGCTGCGTTGTAGGAGTTCAGTAGTATGCTGCAATTTTAAGGCCATCAGATGATTGTGGAACGCAGGGCCAGGATGTGGTGGGTGCACTGGTGGGTACCAGGGGTAAGGGGCTGAGTGACCAGGAGGACGTTGGGCAGACGCAAGGGATGCTATGGACTGCATCATCATACTGAACATCTTCTCCTCGTGAATGTGCTGGGCCTGTTGCATCTTCAGCATCGATTCGTCATCCTTATTGTCACACAACGCTTCAGTAGACTCCTCCAATGTGGCTTTGAACCTTGATTTCTTTCTTCTGGTTGTGCAGCTGGAGCTGCAACCCTGGACACAGTAGTGTAATGTTACAAATTAGACTCCTTGCCAACCAATAGGTTTTAATCTCTCACCAACAATGCAAAAATCTCTGCTTACAACAGCCAAATTCTCCAAATTACAATACATACTGTAATACTGTGAGACCGTAGTTTTGTTAAAAATGTTAAACCTGAAACATACCTTCATTATTTTCTCCAGTTGTATCATCCACAGTGGCGGCTGGTGTTAAAAAAACAAACTGAAGCTCTTCATAGCTCAGCCCAAAAAAAAAGGCAAATCTTAAAACAACACAACACACTGCAATGCTGCCTCAACACTGGCCAGTAGTACTGCTTGAACATAAATTTTGCTCTCCTTTCCTTCTGGCCTGCAAATTTCTCAATTACTCTGGTTAAAGTCAGTTATCTCAGTCACCAGTCTCTTTTCCATTGACAGCATGGCCAATGCATTCACCTTGTCGTAGGTCAGAGAAAACTTTTTCTGAGAAAAGTTTTAATTCTTTTCAAGCTCTCACTCTCATTATGTCCACGCACCAAATCATATACTCCACAAAATTTTACACAGTCTATCATTCTCAACAGAATTTTTTTTTTACTTGAACCAAAGAATCTGATAAAAGTAGTACTAGGAACAGATGAGCTTTTTAAGATTAACTGTAACATTTCTTTTGTACGCACATGCACAAATGCATAGGCTTAAATGCATAGTGAAAGGCTGTGGTGGAGCAAACTCCACGACTTGAAGCAGAATTTCCCTGCACCACGTCCCCTTTATCCCTGATAATCACCGAATTAACAACACCACAATTTACCAAAGTAACAAAATACGATGTCTGCTTCTCTTAAAAGGCCATTCGGAGCTCCTTTGTTATGAAGCATGCGAAATGCTCGTTTGCCACACCACGACTCAAAGCCGAGTTTGCCTACATCTCGTCCAGTTTTTTTCAACCTTTATCCTTGACTTAATCACTAAATTAACACAATGCCACAATTAAAGAATTTGTTTTTTATTAAGTGTGCGAAATGCTTCTCGACATCGGTGAATTAGCAACACCGCTAACATGTTCTACATACATGAACAAAAACATAAACACATAAACGGTATTTCTCTTAATGACACGATCGAGTTGCTCTGAGTTCAGCTAACATTAGCTATGTTGACCTTGAATATGACAACATTGCTGTTTGCCCCGGTGATCCCTACACCAGGTTACATATAATGAAAGCACGTTAGTGCAAGCCCTCCCGGAACCCATACAGATTGCATGGCAGTGCCTGCACTTCGAAAAAAAATTGCCTTAATATGAGATTCTTTCAGAGCGATCTGGGCGATTTTCAGTCAGACTGAAATCGCCCAAAAGAGGCGGTGCTCCACGGAAAACAACTTGATGCTGATTGGACTATGATATTCAGAGGCAGGACAAACTTTCTAGAAAAGTCACAGCCAGCTTAACACTGTGGTAGAATGTGAAAGAAGAATGTCCCCCCTTTCCCCCTTTGATGGACGGTCACACAACACTTCATCCAACTCATCGTAAAATGGGGAAGTTATCCTGTCTCTTCCAGACTTGTTATTGTTGTCTTTGGCTTTACGGTATGCTGGCTTTAAATGTTTTATTGTACGTTTACATTGCTGCCAGCTACGGTTGTAACCATTTTCTTCCATAACCGTAGCAACATCCTTGAAAACAGGCCGGTTACGATAGGAGTCTTCTCATTTTCTTTGGACAGAATCCTCAGCCCAGATTGAAAATTAGGCATTTGGTCCCACTTGAACCCTACCCACGTGTATCAGCGCTCCTCTCCATTTTTCAAAAGTTGGCGTGCTGTTACCAAAGCAGCCACCACGTCCTGCATTGATGACGTATTTTCATCCTTGTCGGGGACGCATCAGGATGCATTAGCGTTTACACAAAAGAGACGTATGATAGACAAAGGTGGAAACGGCAGTGTGTCTCGGCTGTCCACTTGTGATGCGATTGCCCAAGACGCATTTTAGAACCCAGTGTAAACAGGGCCTAAGTTTCATTTCGATGTATAGATTGTGGGGTCATCCAGCTGCCACATGTTGGAGAAATGGAAGAAGGCCTCTGAATGTTGAAGCCAACGGAAGGGGGTCTTTGTATACCAGAAAGGGAAAATGCAAGGTCATAAAGATATGAAGGCAATATGAAAAGGGAACATTCTAGGCCACAGTGACAGGGAGGCATAAGTAATGGCCAGGATGTAGTTGCATCAGTATCCACCTTGCATGGACTAGCCCCATCGCTTGAAAGATAACACCTGCATTAAGTGTAGAGTATCTGAGGTAATATGAGGACATGGTTGAATATTATTTCTTTATTTATATTTATTTAAACTTGAGAAATAGTGGTGTATAGAGCAATGAGTTCTGGGAAAATTTAGTTCTTGGAGCGATGGGGTTGGACCATGCAAAACGGATGATGTAAGGGGTGTTACCATACAGCCGTGTCATGTGCTTATTGGATGCGTAGGTTTAGCATACTGATAAAATTTTAGATATAAGTAAGTGATTTTCTGTATTAGATTCAGCCACTCCTGGAACTGGCTCCGTTTGCTGTATGCTTTGAATACATGCAATAAACGTATACTGCATCAGACTCATCGAGAGTTTGGCTGTTCTGGAGACTTAGAATTTTACTGAAGGTGTAACATTGGAGAAAGACTAAAGTGTGGTGTTGGGACTCAGTCATATCTGGCCCTGATTTGGCAGTCTCTCCCACACACACCAGGCTTTTGTCTCACTAGCTCCTGACTTGGTGGGGGCGACAACAGAATGTAGCGATCACGTTTCAATAATGTGTAGTAAACGAAACGACTAGTTAGTGTAATCAAAGTCCTATGTTGCAAACAGAATGGGCATCTTTATCTTGTGGCCATCGCATTATTTGTTTTTTTTTCCGAATAACGTATTCAGATTCGGTACATCCCTAATATAGCCAATGTTTTATTGACAATTCACAGTTCTGTTGCTACGGAAACAGACACTAGACACATTTCAGTGAAAAAAAACTGTGTCCAGAACATTTGTGAGACCATTTCACCTGGACACCAGATGTTTTACTTCTTTGTCTGTTTAGCAGACTTCTTTTTTTTTCTTTCTTTTTTTAGTGAGGGCACAGTTTGATTTTTAGGCTCCAGTAATTATTTTCCCCCATTGTTTCTCTGAGAAAGGCATGAATCAGCTTTAAGGGTTTAGGCGTAACACATTTTAATTCTTTGCCACAGTCCCATCATTAAATGGTCAGCCTGAAGGAGGAACCCTCTTAGCTGAGCATAGCTAGTAAATAAATGTGTCTTCAGTTGCTGTGACCATTAAAAGACACTTATGGAAATAAAATTCACAAACCTGGATGTCTTCAGCGTTCTGCCAGTCTGAACTTTCATCTAGTAAAACTGGACACAGTCTATACCAACAAAAGAAGACAATAGACCCTTTCTGACAGAAAAGGGGGGGGTACAGAGCTTGTACACCATGAAGACCCTCTTTCTCAATTTGGAATACTTAACGTATTGAGAATCTTGAGTGTGGTGGCCTATGTTCCACTTCAAAATGAGTACATTTTAAAATGTATTGTATTATATGGTGGAACAGAATTGGGATCCAAAGATTTATGTGGCTGACCGCACTGACTTGACACTTGGTGCTTGCATTTACAGTTTCATGCAATTCTGATAAATGCAAAGTCAGAATTACCACGGAAAATGTTCTGCTGTTGCAGAGATCACTTCTAGATAACAGATTTTCTGTAAGAACTGTTTCATGGCTTCGACAGAAATAACCACGTCCAAGTGTTTTTTTTTGTTTTGTTTTGTTTTTATGGTTGCTAGGGTAACAGTTGTAAACAGATGTTTAATGAGCTTGTCAAATTTCAGTCTCATCAGTTTTAGATAGCTAACTCATGTTTCTTGTCTGCACAACTGTCACCTATCAATATCCCATGTGCAGTAGCCTGCAAAGCACAAAACATTGAATGTATAATATCATAAGAGAATAGGGAGTCAAAATATCTGATGGAGGAACCTCAACATCAAGTTGTATTGAACTTCTACAAAGCTACTGAGACAGAAGCAGCTCCCACCTCTCAGTCTGAGTAGGGCACACTTTAATGACGGTCAAAAAGGCGATAAATAATATTACCAAATGGGATGTCATAATACCCAGCATTCTCTCTTTTTATGACCCTGCTTTAATTAAATTAACTGCAAGATTACCAAGTCCACAAATGTACAATTGTGGTGATTTAAGAGATAAAAAAATGATTAGTAAAAGGAAGGACACAAGCCTCAAGGGGAAAAAAAAAACAGTTCAGGGGTCCAAGAACAAGAATATATTGATACAAAGAAAATTCCCACTTAACTGGTCAACTGCCAGCAGTTATAATATTGGTGGTGTGCCAGTGCCACATTTACAAAGATTGCTTCTTGAAATTATCAATAGATCCAGCTCACTTACATAATCATCAGTAAAATGGTGATGGGTGCATCTGTATTTTTATCCAAATCTATGAAGTGTAACATCATAATGGCAGACAAAGTTACATTCACACCTCATAGAAAACTACAAGTATAGTGCTTTGATGATTTTGCTCAGCATATATATATATATATATATATATATATATATATATATATATATGCTGAACATTTACATATTGTCTGGCTCTTCTTTTTCTCAGCCAGAGAAAAAAAAAGAAAGCATAGTCATGAAATTCCTTCCAGACTGGGTATTATTCTGCTTGGTCTCCATAGTCATGCTTGTCATTATTTGCATGCCATTAACCTTATTAATCTATAATCCCTTGTCTAATGGCATTTCATTTCAGAGACTTGAAGTTGCATTCTAAATCATTTCTTGGATGAAGTTTTGCTCAGCTCTTATCCAAAGGGCTATTGATTCCCTTTTTTCTTTTTTTTTTGCATCTTCATTTTTGTCATGCTGCTACCTCTTCAAAGGTTAATTTACTGAAATAGCGTGTCATTAAAATTTTTGGTGATGTTCAATTTTCAAGGTGGCATTTTTTTTTTTTTTTTTTTCAATGGGCCCACATGTCAACAGTGGATATCTTACCAGTTAAATATAGTTAAATGTTTTGGTACTGAAGAGAAAATGTGTGCTATGACCAGAGCAGGGGAAAAAAAAGTGCATATAATCGAACAAATAAATTTAATTTAGTAGCAATAAATATGTGTTGCATCTTGATCCTCATATATTAAGCTTACCATTGTTTTCCACACCACCAGAACTAATGTCCACTACCAGAACCAATCAGAACTAACCATACATGAAATTAAATAACAGAGTACTGTATGACTTAGATTTAATGTGAACCATACTTAAATGCAGAAAAAGTAAGTTCTAGATAAAGGTCTAAAATTGGAGTGATAAATTCAAAATATATTTTGAGTATAATATTATAGATACAGAGTAACAGCATCAGTAATCATCATCGCCATTACAGCCATCATCATAATGAACAATGACACACAGTCTTTATATATCTATAAAGAAAGGGGGGGAAAAATCAGTTGTGTGTTGTTTAAACAAAAAGATTTGCATAAACCAGTTCTACTTCTTTCTGCCATTTATATTTCACTACTTATTCCAAAATTAACCACTTTGATATCCTCCCACACATGGGATCTTCCTTTACCATAGTCTTGTTCATCTAGAGGCTTCATAGTTCATCAGTGTAAAATTCTGCATAATAAAAAGAGGAATTGTTTGTTCCGGTATGCAGATATCACAGGCTCTGTTACTGTCATACTGGCATATCCAGTTTCAAAACAGGTCTTTAAAGTCTGATGGAATCCCTCTCTCTAAGTTGACAGAGTGATATAAAGTTTTTTCCCAATCTATGAAAGAGTCAGTTCGGATAATGGTATTTCTTACCCTTAGACCCTTGTCTACTGGAAAAGTTGTCAGTTTTGACCTCCATTTTCTCAGTTTAGTTTTACTCACTCACCTGTGTAGGCTTGATTTTTTTCTGACTGCATGTTCAATCTGCACGCCTGTACCTGGCTTCTTTAAAGTTTTTTTCTTGCAAATGATGTCCTGAAGACTATATCTGCACACTTAATTAGTCTTGCTCATACCCTGACTCTAAAATAATGATTTTCTATTTTCCCTGTGTATTTTATGTCATTGTAATTTCTTGTAATGTCATGTACCTTATTTAAAAATGCTATGCTGAATCTATCTATCTATCTATCTATCTATCTATCTATCTATCTATCTATCTATCTATCTATCTATCTATCTATCTATCTATCTATCTTTTCTCATTTTTTGTTTTCCTGCAAAACTGTTAACTCAAATTCATGCCATTAAAGTAAGCTGACAGAACAGAAGAGAGAGAGAGAGAGAGAGAGAGAGAGAGAGAGAAACATTTTTTACATTTAAAATCTAATATCTCATTTTATTTATTGCCCCCCCTCACTCTGAGCTGGCTATGAAATAGAATAGATAGACAGCTGTGAAAAACTCATGTGGAGGTTCATGGGTGTATTAGGATGAAGTGCACACACACCACGCGCGCGCACATCAGGTAGTGGATACTGTGTGTGTGAGTGTGTGTGTGTGTGTGTGTGTACTTTATCCCAATAAGCCCACCAACCTCCACATTAGTTTGACTGCTCCAGTATGAATTTTAATAAACCCATTTAAATGTTGTGCTAAGGTTCAGGGAACTGATTTTGAGTCTAAAATCTCTATTACATAGTAATTCAGAACCTTCTTCAGTAGCCCTAGTAGGGGTATTTTCAGCTCTACACACCTGTACCTCACTCCTCCTCAAGATACTCAGGCATAGTTAAGAGATACTGCGGTGGACTGGCGACCTGTCCAGGGTGTTTCCCCGCCTTTCGCCCTATGAGCGCTGGGATAGGCTCAAGCACCCCCCGCGACCCTAATCAGGATAACCGGCTTAGATAATGAGTGAGTGAGTGAGTGAGTGAGTTAAGAGATATAAGTCAACATGGATGGCTGAAACAAATAAAAGATACAGAGGTACAGCTTGTTATTTCATCGCTGCACTGAATGCTCGATTCGGATTGGTCAGTTAGCAGTCATTATTTCTGTATAATTGTAGCCAAGCGATAAGATGGAGCGCGTTTAGGTAGCGTCCCATAAAAAATAAGTGCGGCCTCTTTAACTGAGAGGCGCGAATTGTGATGTGTTTCCTATGCGCTACGTCTTTGGAAAAAATTTGCAACTTGTGTTCGGAGTTTGATGGCACATATCCTTTGTGAAAACCACATATAGATCTCAATGCATGAAGACTGCGCTGGTCCAGGAGTTTGGATCGTTACCGCTTAAGTAAGGGTGAAAGAGTGTTCTTCGCCCAGGTCATCTTTAGCACGTGTGCACACATAAATCCACTACCGTGTTTTACTTGGTTGAAATCGTACTCTCTTTGGTGAGACGTAACCAGTGATATTGTAAATAAATAAATAAGTAGTTAAATAGATTCTATTACCTAAAAAAAAGAATACGCCTTTCTCCTTTCGACCACTGGGCTCAACCAGTAGACCCAGTAATCAGAATAAAGAACTTTAAACAAATATATACATGTTGGTGTCTTGCTGTTCCGGTTAACACCGCACAGCACATAATGAACATTGAACAATAACCAGTTGAAAGAAGCTTGGTGTCACACCTAATTGTATCACTCAACATGAAATCCAACCACTTACTTTGATAACAATTGTAAGGCTATTTGTTTTTGTTCCTGAGAACTGTTTGAACCATAGGGGTGAGTAATACACATCTGGTGTTGCCTGTGGACAGTCACCTCTTATTCTGATGTAACTCTGTCTCCTAGTGTTTGTCTGCCATTTGCTTGCTAGATGAGGCCTTGGCGAATAAGTAGTACATTCGAAGAGAGGCATAACATTATTAATATCACTTTGGTAAAATTTAGCCAGTAAATAATAAATGGAGTTAGATTAGTTAAGAGGTAGTTTCAGTCATACAAGCAGTCTCACAAGGGCGCCAGGTGAGACAATCACGCATTAAACCTTCGGCCATTAGATCGGTTACCGTCTTCGGGCCAGCAGTGGTTCGCCTACACAATGCTGTGCCTACTCTTATACAGTAGGATCACTTTACATATGGGTCAATTGACCATGTCAGGCTTTATTTTACAGCAATTGATTCATTCATTGTGCCTTATGCCTTATTTGTTATTCTTAAATTAATCATTCATAAATTATGCTAAGTTAGCTAGATTGTTTGTGGTTGTGGATGTTAGGGTAGTCAGTTTAGAGTGAGGAACAAGTTCAGCTAATGGGAGGAATTTTAGCATGAAGCTGAAAGTAGAAGGGCTAAATTTTTGGATCGATTTTTTTTTTTTTTAATTAACTGTGATATCAATGTCACAGTGTGCAGTGAGCAAATCTAATGTTTGAAAGTATATCCCCTCACTTTAACTGAGACTCCTACTACATCATACTTTCTCAGAAGAGACTTGTTGCCTGTGCACTAACTCTTGCCTACTGGTTTGGAAAAAAAGAAAAAGAAAAAAAAAACCCTAACCCTAACCCTAACCCTTTTTTTTTTCTTCAAAGTATTCTTGAACCCTACCATTCACACATCCAATAAGAATCTGTATGTAAAGAAGCAAATGTGGAATGCTCTCCCATCATTGAAATGGCTCAGCTGGCTTAACTGGTTGAATTTTTTTTTTTTTTTTGTGGGTTTGCATTTATAGAGGTTAGTGGTACATTCATGTGAAACCAGTACTTATTATCTTGCTTTGTACAGAAAACCTTAATATCTGACATCGGTGCTACCATAATAACTTCGAATGATTAAAAACTTTTACAGCAGCTACATTTGTTAAGACAAGACACTGTGAGATTTCCTTGAATACAATGTGAAACCTGACATTAAAAATGACGACACAAGTTAGTACCAGAGTGTTCTATCAAACTTCACACAAAAATCACATAAGACCAAAGTCACAATGTGGTAGATATGAAAGGGCTGCATTTATAAGCTATCATTGAAACAGACAAATTCATGTTATACGCCATAATGTGTGAAGAAGAAAATTCAGTAAGAAGCGTGATGAACATCAAAAGGGTCTGAAAGTAGTGTGACTAAAGACATAAAAGAAAATCAGAGAGATCAATCATAGGCAGACTTAGAGGCCAGGAGAGAGAAAAATACAGATTGCAAAGATCAGAGAGTAACGTTAGCCTAGGTGCTCATATGCTCAGTTCAAAATGTGAATTATTTTATAAATTCTGCAGTTTAAGTTTTATCATGAACATGGCATATTATATATCCACAGACATATATTTAATCACTGGACTTCAGATGCTGTTGATTGTTTTACTTGTGTTCAAAGGGTGATGTCAGCTTTTCCAATCGACAATATTTTACTCTAATCCCTGCAAAATTTAGCATTGTTTTTGTAAGATTCATTTTATTTTAGATCGAAAACTGGGGAGCTGATCTTGAAGACTGAGAGAGAGAACGTTTTTCATAGGTGAGGGCTGATGAAAGAGGTGCTACATATTCCTCTCGAAGCTAAGCTGTTCCTTAAATGATTTCCTATTTTTCAAAGTGACGTTTCTTTGGCATTCTGTATAATGATATATGGTTCCAGACCTTGCTTAAGTTTTATCCAGCTCAGACCTTTGTAGCATTGTATATCTATTCATCTACAAATGTATATATCTGTTACCCTTACAAAGGATTTGAGGGACAGAAGAAGAAAATATCTTATTTGTGGCTTTTTTTTTTTTTTTAAGTCTTTTTGTTCTGAGATGGAGCACATTTTACCTATCAGTAAAACATTAATTTCCATAAATGTCAGTCAATGAGCAAAATAGAAGCCACAACTGAGTGGAACAATGTGTGGACACATTCATGTGTTGTTTGAGGGGTTAGACTTTAACCTAAGGGCTAAGGCCTAAAGGGTTTGTCTTAGAGTGAGAAAACTGTTATAGTCAAGTTGTTCTAGGAAATAAAGGATGGTAGAGGAACCCCTCTGTTGCATAGAAGAGGTAGACAGGTGCAGGTTGGCTGCAACAGAAAGAAAGGGGAGAAAAATCATACATTTTTAATGACGCACCGACTTAATGGACAATCCTGAGGCCAAATGGGCACTGTCTGCCGTGACTGCAGACAAGTCTTTAATAGCGTTTTACTGATGTAAGAACACATTAGAGCAGAAATGAAGCCATTCATTTTTGATGACAGCCCCCTGCCACAGACACACGCACACAGACACACGAACGCACACACACACACGCACACACACACAGACACGCACGCGCGTGCACACACACACACACACACACACACACACACACACACACACACACATACATCCACTGTTGAATATTTACATGCCATTCTGTCTGGTTGTGTGATCATATCCACAGTTGGACAGCAAGGCTGGGCTTGAGGGGCCATTAGAGGAGCAGCAAGGGGTCTAAGGGTGGACCACCAGCTGCCTGTTACCACCTCCTTGTTCCCTACCAATCCCCCTACCCCACAGCCCTGATTCACAGCAGGTGCCTTGAGTATTCTAGGATAATTGAAGTAACCCTGCAAGGCTAATGGAAACAAGCTAATGTTCTCCCTGTTTGTTCACATTAACATCATTATCAGGAGCAAGCCATATCACAGTGTTGGTTATTGTTAAGTATGAAATGAAAAAAATAAGGAGAGAGAGAGAGAGAGAGGGAGAGAGAGAGAGAATAAAAAGTGCATTGTCATTCTAAACTATTTTTAGATTATTTTATTTTATTTTATATTACTATTATTTTGGAGTGCAACAATTCCTTCACTATGGGAGCATGTCAAGAGCAACTATTCAGCACACAGATGGAACCTTTATGGATGCTTTGCAGCTGAAGTATGCACAATATTTCAAATTTTAACATGTAAAAACATGAGAAATAAATTATGGGGTAAAAAGAAGAAAGTGCTGTTTTCTGTCTGAAGACTACTCAATAGTAGGGGGTTTATCAATTGTCACATGGCTTAGCTAAGTACCACAGCATGTGAGCGGTAACACATGGTGGTAATTCTCTACACAGTGAGGATCTGCATTTTCAGTAGCTACTCTCCTCTTTTCTTTAAGTATTTCAGTACTTATGCATTATTTCTGTTATGCTACTCTATGTTCCTATGGTTTCTGTCTACTGTGATTAGTCTGAAAGCTGTAATGGAAGCAAAATGTCAAGTGTAGAGGTTACTCAGAAGTCACAAGGCTTAGCATTAAGTTGATACTGCCTTTGTGAACCAAGAATGAAGGCAGAGAATAACAGAATAAAAAACAGATATTAATGCAGCAAACACAACATTGCGATTTTTTGTTGTTGTTGTTGTTGTTGTTGTTGTTGCTGTTGCTGTTGCTGTTGTTTTAAACAATATTGATTGATGCAATTATGAGAATAACCATTCAACATCACAGTGGCAAATCTGATATATTTTGAAGTCTTTGAACATAATACAAACTAAAGCTGGCTTTTGTCCTACTGATACGTGGAGCACATTGGGATCTCTGGAGCAAGAATTTCTTGTTGCTGAGGGAACTAGAAAACCTGTGTTTAATTGTTATGAAAATAATACCAACTACGAAACAATGAATGATCCGTTAGACGCCCACCGGAGCGGAACATTGCAATAATATTTCAAGCTTCCATCTCCTCACTTCTGTATTCAGATTTCTTAAAGTTTTCTTTAAACCTTCTCATGTTCCTCTTGCCTCTGTCATCTAGGTATGACTCTACATGAATTAATCTTGGGTGCAGTGCAAACATAAACAGTGGTAATAGCGTCAAAGTAGCTGAAAAGGTAAGACTCGTGATTTATTATTTATTATTCTCATCATGAAGACTGGGTTGTTGAAGAGTGACAATAGTCCATTGACCTTACACAGCTGTCTTATAGATTATGTGCATCTCAAAAAAAAAAAAAAAGAAAAAAAAAAAGAGAGAGAGTCCCTGTTTTCTTGTGTTTGTGGCTATGATTCAGTGCTGCTGAAAATTTGTATTGGTATCAGCTGTTAGCTTAGACAAACCACAGTTGGACTATACTTAAAATTGAGTCACACTTAAATACACAAAAAAAACTAATTGCCGACTGCTACCCCTTGTTGCATAAAAGACTGAGGGGCGGAAAACAAGAGTCTAAACTGTCTAGGAAACTGTGTCCTGTCACATCTGTTTCTAACATGGCCATGGTCTCATTTCAGTTCATCTGTTTATGTTGCCTCATTGCATTCATTACTGGTTAAAATCTTTTTCTTTCTTCCTTTTCTTTTCTTTTTTTCCGCCTGAACTGTCCTCGAGATTCTCCTTCTTTAGTGGTCCACATGAATTTCTGCCTCATTTCTCTTTGTCTGTTCCAATATGTTGCAGCTGGGGATGACACTGATAATAAAGCTGATTTAACAGTGATAATGATGCTCATATTAAACCTCATATTAAACATATATATATATATATATATATATATATATATATATATATATATATATATATAAACATAAACACATACTGTAGTTTGCTAATCCTTGGTTCTAAAATGTCCACTCAGTTAGAAACTTTCACCATGCTTAATTCTTTAATCTGTAATTATGGCTTTATCAAACCAGCTAGAGTCAACAGCACCCACAGCTTCATCCAGAGACACACATTTGGAATACATGATATAATTGAGTTATTAAAATACCCCCAGTTCAAGGTTTAATGCCTTAGAGAAGTCGTAGCCCTAAATCATTTTGGGGTTATTGCAGAAAAATCCGGAGCATAAGTGTTCAAGTTTACAAGGGCTTATGTGATCAAGGTTAGCTCGGGCAGTGTTGACACTGTCCTCTTACCACTAAAAAAGCCATGCTTGCTGGTTACCATTCATCATAAGAATGTCCTTCAACACTTTCTTATTAGCAAATGTCATCCCGACTGCATCATTATTGCATCATCACAGGGGTGTCACCTTTGAACTTCATCAAAGTAATTAGGCCCATTAGTCAGGCTGAAACATGGGTGGAGCCAGAGGACAGATCAGAGAGGATATATAGCCCACTGCAAAAGAGACAAAAATAGACAGCCATCTGAAGACGTGAGCTGATTGTACAGCATGGTTCAATACTAGAAGTGTTTATTTTTACACTGAACATTTCTCTCTCTCAAAAATGAAAACACATTCTCTCCTGTGCTGAAGGGAAAACCTCCACTGATCTGCGCTTGGCTTTAGAAACAGAGTGGGGAATACAACCCTCGCTGTAGCAGACACGTTTCTCTACACTTTGTCATTTTGAAGCTCCAGTCATACTGAGAAACTGGCAAGTCTTTCTCTATGGAGAGCACAACAGCATGACGGTGTATATTTAAAACAAACATTTGAATGAGTATTCACCTTAGAATGAGGAGCGCTGGAGCTAAGAGAAATCTACTTGAGGCACGCATCACGGGAAAAAAAATAATAAAACACACAACATATGGAGGATATTAGTTAAAATACTGCTTTGTGAAAATAGCGCAGAGCTAAAATATAAACAGAAACAAGGTTAAGAGAAAGAGGTACTGACAGCAAGCCGTAATTTCCTTCCAAAGGAACACGTACCTTGTTTAAAGTATCAACTACACCTTTCCAAGTGAAAAAGAAAAAAAAAAAAAGTTATTAAATTATTAAATTAGTAAATTATTCAAAGTCACTGGATCTGAAGATGCTCTGCAAACCAGCCCAAAAGCTGGAAGATAAACTTCATTGTCAGCACAGTGACACATGTAGACAAACACCTCGGCCCACACAGGCACAAGGTCAGAGACAGTTTGAGTGTGGCTGCAGCGCTGAGACATCAACAGAAAGCGTGACATGAGAGTTGCCACAGACACTGTCACAGCCGGAGTTTATGGCACTAATGTCACAACATAATCTACAGTGACAGACCACTCTTAAGTGATGTTATAAGTGTGTGTGTGTGTGTGTGTGTGTGTGTGTGTGTGTGTGTGTGTGTATTTGGAAGGGTCAAGTTTCCTGGGCAATGGGTTCATTTTCTCACCTTTAAATGAAAACACTTTTGTGCTCTCAGAAGGACATTAAAAATATATGTGTTATGAAATTTGTAAATAAATAAGCAGTCAGATGATAGACTATCCAGATAAAAAGGGTGAAGAGAATGTGATGTACTCGTCTAATATGCTTCGTGCTTTAGATGAAATTGACTACCATTGACATGAAGTCCTAAGGGATGGGAAAATGAGTGGTAGGTCACGGTAGTTGTATATCACAAAAGATGAACTCTGAATCTAAGTCAACCCTCAAGAATCCTTCACTCAAACCCAACCATCCATAAATGCAAATAAGCACATGCACACGCACGCACACACACACACACACACACACACACACACACACACACACATATATATATATATATATATATATATATATATAGCCACACAGAGCCATCTCCTGAATATAATGACTTCTCATCTGTACCCTTCTTAACGTGCATGCATTTTGGTTTAATATGCAAGCCATCTCTCAATCACTGCACATTTAGCCACCAATAATGCCCTCACTTATCCAAATGGAGGTACCGTCTTGATATCACTGAAATCAGGGGCAATGTGGGGGAAGTATTTCTATTTTGCTGTGTCTCTTCTGGGTTGCATGGTATATGGTATATCCTAAAAATATGTTTTCACATTCTATATGTATACATTACTAAATCGTTTATTTATGCAAAAACCTGCAAAAAAGAGAATGTGGTAGATCTACAACATTTGTGACAAGTAGTATCTTAGGCCTGACAACACTAGAATGAAGCTCATAAATCTGAAGCTTATTAATATATTTCACTCACATCTTCGTTCAGTTTGGTTTGTTGCTCTGTTAAAGTGATAAACATCATAGGAGAGGAAAAAGAGAGGAATTATTTTGATGTCCTGGGGTAAGGTGGACATCTGTGTAAAAGTTGTCCCTCTCAAATCTTTGAGTGCTAATGCCCAGCCAATCTTATACTGAACAATCAGGAGGGGATACTTTGTCTTCTCAACAGCACTTCAGTTATGATCTTTGTGAGCCTCCAAAGGTGGAGCACTGGTCAGGTCTGGTCTGGTCTTCCAGAGTGATTATCTGAATGACATGATAGTGTAGAAAACTGTTTTTGTTATCCTGCTGATACTATTGTTGAGACAAATCGATTATCAGTTTAGTGGTGTTAGCCAGACACTGAATTCTGAGAATCTGATTGCTGTTAAACTTAAAAATTGATTGTCAATCACCATGCCAGCACTGAAAAGCAAAGAGCCTCAAAATGCAGATAAATATTGGCCTCCAATTTTAACAGGGACCAATAAAGAAAAATTATGTAATACTAAAATGCTGAAGTCCTGGGCCATGTGAGACAACGATGTGTAAGGGTAAAACATTTCAGGCATTCCTACTGTTTCTAAATCTTTTAATTTGGTATGGGCTGAAGCTTATTTACAATGCTCATACTGCTGAGACACATTTGGAAAATGTGACTAAAGTTCAGTGGGTACAAGTTATGCCTAGGGAGAGAAGGGAAGTCCAATGGAGAAGAGAAAGCGTTACTGTAAATGAAAAACTGCTTCTTTCCAGAGCAAACACTGAATTGTGTATTCACTAATTACAGTCCTCAACGCTATTAATGTATCGAAGAATGAATTTTGTTGCCCATGTCAATACATTATGAGAGAAACATCATAATTGCTCTCTATCTTTTTTTTCTTCTTTTATTATTTTGAATGAGTTAACCATATTACACATTATTCAAACACTGCTCATATAGATCTCCTTCTCTTCAGACACTCATACCTACACTTTAAGGTCACCAATTATACCCCAGGTAAGAACGAAAGAGGCTAGCACTGTGCAGGAAACTCCTCAGATTAGTCTGTAGATGAGACTGCATGACAACATGCAACCACATTTATAGGATTAGTCACATTTCTGCCCTCCAATCTGACAGAGATGCTTCAGAGACAAACCCTCCCCCGATCATTTCTCTCACTCTCTCTCTTTTCTTCTCTAACAAGGACATTTGGGAGACAATTGTGCAACTTTCCCCTCAAAAAGCTAGCAGGGGAGGATATATTTGGGATTCATGTAAATGAAAAATGAAAGAAATCTCCAGAGTGCCTGGGATTTTTTCTTTTTTTTTTTTCTCTCTGTTTCTTCTTTGGTGAACAAACACACAATTTTCAACATTATGGATAGAGGTGAAATGAAGAGGGAGAAGAAAGCACAGAATTTGAATTCTGAGGTTGAAAGCAGTCAGCACAGATAAAATTGTCTAAGAATTCTGTTGCAGTCTCTCACAACCCCAAGCCATGTTAATGGTCAGACTGAGGGTCATTGTAACCAAACCCCAAGGAACAGCAGTAACAAGAACAACAACAAGAACAACAAGAACAAACACAACAACAACAAAAACAAAAAAAACAACATCATCATCTTCACCATCACAACACTGGGACAGTGGGTAGCACTGTTGCCTCACAATAAGAGGATCCTGGGTTTGATTCCTTTCTGTCTGGAGTTTCCCCGTGTCTGCATTGGTTTCCTCCCACAGTCATGCGAATTAAAGATACTAAATTGCCCTGTGTTTGTCTGTATGTCTGCCCTGCAATGGACTGGCGACCTGTCCAGGGTGTTTCCCCTGCCTTTTATTCACCAGTGAATGGTGGGAAAGGCTCCAGCACACCCCACGACCCTAATTAAGCGGCTTAGAAAATTAATAATAATAATGTTATTCTGTTATAATATATTATAATAAAAATACTACCACTACTAATAATAACAACACTACTAATAATAACAATAATAATAATAATAATCTGGCAGTATTTATTTTTTTTATTTATTTATTCAGTTAGTCATTCATTCATTTACCTGAAATGTAACTGTTTACAGGTTCTGTGAATAACGAATGCCAGGCCTGTATTATGTTACTGGAACTGTCCATGATTAAATAAATGTGTATGAGCTGCATACTTATTATTTACAAATTTGTGAAGACATCTCTCAGATGCAAAGGAACATCTATGATAGTGTACAAGATTTCACCTTGGCTCCATACCATAATAAATGGCTAGCTTAATGAGCCTGTTTTGGGAGTCGGCTATGAGTATATTATTAAGAAAATATACCTGCAAGCAGCAATGAGGGGGCCAAGAAGTCCAGCAGAGCAGAGTCACCATGGCAGCTTAATCTGATCATGTTAAAAACATGTCTGGGAGCACTGATAACAAGTTTTTGGTCGATTAGCCTAGCAAAACAATGACTTTTGTTCAGAGAAATACACCAACGCTCACGAGACAAAAAAGTTATTTTTGCTTATTGCAGCTCCCCCCAGTGATCAAATGAACATCCTCAAGAAGGCGTCCTGAGTCTGTATACCAAGTTTGGTGTCAATACATCAAAGCATTGCTGAGACATGCTCTTACCTCCTGTTTGCCAGCTTCGCTGCTGATGTTGATTGGCTGTAATGGGTGAATGCTTTTGCAAATCGAAAAGCCAAAAAATTACTTTTGTGAGGCTTGGTCTGAAGACCATCTGTGCCACGTTTGGAGAAGACTGGGCAAACTTTGTGGCCTGAGAAAAATATTTAAACATTTCGATAAAATCTGATATGACGGCCGCATCAATTAGGCTGACGTGACAAGTTGCCGTATCTCGGACTTTGGACCCCAGATGGCATCACCACACATCTGACTCAGTTATTTAAGGCAAACACATCAACAGTTATTAGCTAAAACACATTTTAGCTTATTGCGGCGACCCCCAGTGGTCTTTTTCTGCCTCCTCAGAATGGGGCCCTGAGTCCCTGTACCAAGTCTGGTTTTATGTTAAACCGTCGCTGAGTTATGACCTCACTTCCTGTTTCGCAACTTGTCGAATACAACTGCTGAACAGGAAATGGCAAACTGTCCACACCTCAGGATGAAAAAAGGCATGACTTCAAATGACAATCATCATTTTAGACCAAAGATATGAAGACTAATGAGCAAAAACTTTTTTTTTTCTTAATATAGCGTCCCGAAGTAGTGAAATGGGGATCTTTTTTTTTTTCTGTACTCCTATTGGACGGAGTATTGAGTCAGTCCACCAAGGTTGGCGTCGATTCATCAAAGCATTGCTGAAATATGAGCTCACTCATGTTGTGGCAACTTCGCTGTCGATTTTGGGGAAGATTGGACGAAATTTGTGGCATGTGAAAAATTTGTAAACTTTTCCATAAAATACAATATGGCGGAAAATCCAATATGGATGAAACTGACATCTCGGGGTGCATTGAACTCGGCCTGATCCAAGTAATCCAATGGTATGGCCTCATTCTTAAAAATTGAGTATACGGTTCAGAGCGCTCACAGCACAGACATGAAACTTGGTGAAAGAATCAGGGGACTGTCTCTAGTCAGTGTGCCAAAGTTTTTACTATACGGTTCTAGGGGTTACCAGAGAAGAAAAAGAAGAAGAGGATAATGAGGAAAGGGTAGAAATGCAATGAGTGTGTATGCAGCTTTGCGGCTTGGCCCCCAACGAGAATGGGATACAGTCTCATACATTCCGGAATATGAGAAACATTCTGCCAAAGTTTTCACTATTTTCTCAGAGAAAGCCAAAAAAGATGTTCAGGATCCTAGGAATAGTCCATTGCAGTGTCCTTAGTGTTCATAGGGGAATGGTTTTCTCAAAACAGTCCTCAAAACAAGGGGTAAAAAGAATGTTCTTATTTTGATTGGATGGAGACTGTTTTGCAATAGCCCTGAGCAAACTAGGAGGTAAGTCTGCATGGTGACAAACATAATAAATATAAATTAATTCAAAAAATAAATAAAGCCTGAGTGCAGTTACAGCAATTCAGTACATTCATGCATGTATGTAAATTCAAAACTCCTTTGGGAAGGAGAATACGTTTGTGAATGTATGTGGTGTGGTGTGTTGTGTGTGTGTGTGTGTGTGTGTGTGTCTGCATATCTGTACAAATTTAGGCAAACAGCCTGGATCTTTGAAAGTCTTTAATGAAGGAAACGGGGATAAGTGACACTGAAGTTCCCTTGTTGCAGAAGAATCATTCCAGATTTCTGCACGTTGCCAAAACAGAGCCTTAGCAACTGTCCAGCCGTAGAATGAGAAAAAAGTGGGGTTTACCCCTCCCAGCTGTCTGTCAGTAGCTGGTCCCCTTGGCGACGAGTTGAGGCACTTAACCTGTCAGCGGGCGAGTCAGCAGGAGGTCGGCACCTGAACTCAGAGTCTGTCACGAACAGGGGCTTCCACAGGGACCAGACACAAAGGCGTCACATCACGCAAAGCCAAACACAATCCGTCCACTCCCTCTAACACTCTCTCTCTCTTTTCTCTGTCTCTCACACACCCCCAAAGACACACACAAACATAATGTCAGAAGTCACACAGAAAAATGAAATAGGAGATGTACTACAGACTGCCTTTGCACAGTGTTCAGTAATTTAAACACAGCACTCACTCCTTTCAATAGACAGGAGTGATGGAGATGCAGCTCAACTCTAGTGCATTATGGAACCATTTAGCACTCACTCTCTGACGACAACAGATCTCCAATCCACTCACGCAATTCAGCAGATGTGAGTGGAGATAAAAAATAATAACTCACAGAAGGATTGGACACCATAATAGTAGGCATTCAGACAGAATGGAGTTAGAAATTCAACTCAGCTCTAGCAGACAGCAGAGCAATGCAGTACTTTCACTCCCTAGTACACTCTGGAAAACACATCTCCTGTATCATATTATGTTTCAAAGTTGTGTGTGTGTGTGTGTGTGTGTGTGTGTGTGTGTGTGTGTGTTTGTATGTGTGTGTGTTTGTATGTGTGTGTGAGAGAGAGAGTGTAAGCATATGCATACCTGTGTATTATCTAGCACAATATATGGATCCAATATAAATACAGCCTAGCACACAACAACTTTCCTCTAAGGTAAAAATGCCACAACCTGGTCACATTTCAAAGTATTCAGGTCTAGGGATGCAGATTCAGGTACAGAGAATTAATTTAATCAAAATTGTATCAACCTATTAGGGCAAACTTTAGGGCTTTTTTAATTTAAAAATTAATGGAAAGATTTTAGAGAAGGTCTAAATTAAACTCATATATGAAGAGTATTAGAGATCTATTGTTCTGATGTATTAATGGTGTAAATGTATATCCTTATTCACATAGTGACTCATTAAATCTACAAGGGAAGTGAATCAAATCTCAGGTCAGATTAGTATTCCTGGTTATTTTCTTTTTGAAAATGGATATGCAAGTTGGAGGCAAAGGCTCTTATAAAGACATTCAAGTGTGATGGGAAAATGTTCTGATATGTTTTTGTGGATGAGTTCAAGTATCAACATCCAAATCACTAAAACAAAATTTCCAGGGCTCCATCTGCAGTGTTCAAAACTTTTGTTTTTGCTTGAAGCACCTTTAAAAGCTTTCAGAAATATTATACTTTGTTCTGTGTCTGTGATTGCAAGAGAATAAGAAGGCAATCTCTTTATCATAAAAGGGGTGCATATTAGCTGTGATTGGAATTAGATCCAATTAGGACTATTAGAGAACAATCAGTTCCTCCTCCACTCCAATCCTATCTGTGCTGATTGGCCACATTTCTTGATTATTGAGCAGGAACACAATCCACTTTGACATTCTGGCCGCCTTCCATTAGACCCCTATGGAGATGGCCAGAAACCTTAGGAACCGAACAAAGAACAGCTGCATGTTATACCTCCAGGCCACACACAATTATTCACACACACACACACACACACACACACACACACACACACACAATGGCCTGACCCTGAAATATGCTCTCTGAGACACGTTTCATATATATATATATATGTAAGAATTTCTCAGTATGCATTACATAGCTTTATACTTTCTTTACCGTGTCAGTATTCTTAAATTACCTCCTGTCAGAGTCTGCTTTCATTCTTGGAGCATCTTTGTGTTGAAGGACAGTTCTGTGAGCGAAGTGCTGATACAACAAAAGAAAACAGAAAACAAAGAAAGAGGCAAAGCATTCTTTTATTTATATCCTTAATAAATAAATAAACAGATAAATAAAAGGTAAATAAACAGATACATACGAGAATGAAGGAAAATGTCTGCTTGAAGCTGGTAGCTTACCTTTCTCTGAATCATCGGTTTCAATACGTTTACACTTTTCATCAAGGGGCATGCCCCAGCTATACATTACAGCAAAACAAAGGGACATAAAATAAAGCTATGGTGTTTGAGCGGCATCAACAGTCTGAACGTCTCTTCTCATCTCCACTGTGTTGAGGGAAGGCTGGTGAGTGAGTGGGGTGGGGTACTCTTGGGAAAGGACTGATGGAGGCTATTCAATCTGGAGAAAAAGCTGACGGGCAAAGAACCGTGTCCTCTTGATGTATAAATAGAAATTAGAACAAAGGGAGAGGTTCTGCATTTCACTCTCTTTCTCATCCCTTAAGAGCCAAAACCCATTACCAGACCAGGAAGTCTCACAAGATGAAGACCATGCGCTGGGAGTTCACAAACCTATGACTGAGAGGTCTAAGAAAGACTGGTATTCAGAGCCTCCATTTCGATAAAACGGCATTCTACGCGAAGAAATGAACTGATTCACCTTGTCAGTGTTTAAACCCTTAAAAATGGATTCATTGTTTGTTACCAAAATCCTGTTGCTTGAAAAGTTGTGGCCTTAAGACCGCTGTGGTCATTCTCTTTCTCAGCTAGCAGACCTTTCATCACTGCTAATAGCCTCATACGGTGTTTCTGTGGAACACTATCTTTGTAATGGCAGTAATGAACAGCAATGTTGTAGATGGTAACATGTCTAAGATCTCTAAAAATACTGTCATATCAGTGGTTACACATAATGTGCTTCAATATATTTGGTTCAGATTTGTTAGGCCTTTGTGCACAGCTTACACAGCATTATAAAAGCTCTTTATAGCATTATGTAATAACATTCTACAAAAAAAACGAAAGAAAAAAGGGAAATTACATGTTAACAACATACTTTACAAAAAAAAAAAAAAAAAAAAAAAAAGAAAAGAAAAGCTTTTGAACAGCAAGTCCATAACTGGGCAGTTGAACTCATGTGCAATATGTCTGTCACCTGACACACTCTGATACCAAGAGCTAGCCTTGCTGCTTCCTTTCTGCTTCCAAATGTTAATCCAAAAGACAACTATGTAGCAAGTTTGTTTTTGTAGCTTAACCTGATTAACCTTGATTAACAAATATAACAATTCATATTCCTCGTAAAAGGCTGAGTCAAAAATGGTTTGTGACTTGAAAATGGTATGTGCGCTTCAAAGATATTATTTGTGAAAGAGGAAAACTACAACATTACCACTCCCAATTAACACTCACATCATAAAAGTTTGGTTATAGCCTAACTTTTCAAATGACATGATTTCAATTAAAGCCCGTTACGAGCCTTTATAATCCTATATGGGATGTGTATAATGCAGATTAGTCCATTACAATCAATGGCAGTGCTTCTTGCAACTGACTTTGTCACTTGATTTAATTTGCTGCTGTGTCGGTAATAGATTACAGCTGCAATGTAACCAGTTGTGTCCTCCCGCTGAAATACATTTCTTTCTTTTCTTTTACCTTTTTTTTTAATGAGTTCTGGCTGGTTCTGTCACTAGCTATAGCTATTCCACATGACATTCTGTTAGCTAGGAAAAATGTAGCTGAGAAAACTAGGTGGGGTGAAGTTTAGAGGTACTGGATGCTCTACGATTTATTGCAGTTTTCTCTTTGACTTTGTGGACTAAAGAGTGTTATGGCAAGACATTTATCCGCAAACCAATTTACATTTCATTTAAAAAGGCTGGAATGGTTGGCAGTTTTGACAGTTTTCGGCAGTTTTTACAACTCACCACCCCTTTACTGTAAGTCATCATGAAAAACCCATTCCTGTGTGATTTTTGTTTGTTATACTATGATATCCGTAGTCAGCGCATAATGCATTTAATTACGTTTGTTATGATGTCTTGCAAATATAGTTCAGACAGCATGACTACTTTTGTAACATTTGACATACGAGTTTTTAACTGGTAACTATGACCACTGGAGGATAAGAAGGTACTACCATTCTGCTAGTAAAGGGAAGAATAAAGCCCCACTCAATCAGTTGTTATGCCCAGCCTAGGGGTACCGAGCATAACAAAAGTGACCCCCCCTTTTTCCTGTACCCAGTGATGACCCGTGCCCACGAATTATAATCCAAAGAGTGATTTATTTACAGAAGTGGTAGTAAAAAGCTTCGGGGGTGAGCACGGCCAAAACAACAAACAAAACAATCTATATTTTACAAACTAAATAACTTACTTTCCAGAAAGAAAAGAAAAGAAAATACAGAACTCTTCCCTAACTCCCTACGAAAAAATAGGAGAAAAGGAGAGCGAACAAAAATGGCTTCACACCCCCAACCACTACCCGAACAGTTAACACGAAAATATTTACAACTATATTACAACAACGAAAATCACAAACACACATATAAAGTTTTACAAACGATACCACGAATCTTTCTGAAACACACACAACGAATTAGCAAAGCACAACGAATTATCAAATCACAACGAACGGACACGGACAAAGTGGCCAGGACAAAACGAGAGGCAACCGGCATCTGGATGGCGCGTCTTTTTAAAACCGGCGCCGTCGACTGGGGGCCAATCCTCGATCGCCACCTGCAAAGCAACACATTAAAGAGACATACGGGGGAAACACAGGCAGGGGAGGAAACAGCACCACACACAGGCAGGGGGAGAAAAACAACAGCACACGAAATAATACACATTTGACCATTTATGACTCAGGGTCATAACACAGTGAATTTCAGCTGCCCTGAAATTCAATTTCTAAGAGGTTCTTTAGCTTTAAAGTGTAGTTACAAGGAAGGAGAATACAGATAAAAACTTGATGAACGATGTCTCATTGTATAATCTAAAGTAGTGTGCACTGGTATGTCTCTTTCTGCATTTATTATACAGGCTGTTGTGAATGTAAAGGGCAAAGTGTGCTCTGTCCAGTGAAACATTGTCCTGGCCATTTTCTTTGATGCTTTCTCCAGTCTTAGAAATCACACAGAGCCCAACTGAGCTGTCTGTCCTATCTGGACAAGAGTTATGTGTTATTTCAGCACTGGTATTACATTTGAAGATTTTATTAACAACAGCAAAAAAAAAAAAAAAAAAAAAAAAACCTCTGCTATGGAGAGGGACAAGAGAGCAAGAGAGAGACAGAGAAATCAATAATTGTATGGTTTTCAAGTTCATCCTTAAATTAGTCAGCTCATGAAAAAATCAAAGGTCTTTTGTTCCCAAATAGCTTGGTTTCTTTGGAGTGATGTTGATGTGGATATAAAAGAAAACACATGATGAGGCGTAACTTTCTCTCACTTTCTCTCTCCTCCTCTGCTGTGTCAAAATTCAAGGAGGCCTCACTCAACTTCACTGCAGTAACCTTCGTGCCTCATTCAAATGAGATTGCATTGATCTCCACTCACACATTAAAGGGGGTTAGACTAGCTGACAGTGTCATGTCCTTTCTGAGGAGAGAAGCCACACACAAATCTTAACCAAGCAGGTGAGAGAAAGGGAAGCACCATGATCATGTACCATAGCATGCCTCAGCAATTTTTATTGCTGTACTAAAATATAGTGTCCGCTTGGTGCTAGATTGTCACTCAGTGTGCATTAGAAAGATGTTACTGTACATCATTTCTCTCAAAACCGCCGCTGAGTGTGAAAGACATTTGTTTTATCTGAATGCAGACAAGGACTTTGATGCAAACACAGACAAATCTTTGATGTTCTGCTTGTTTCCTTCCTCTCAGGACAAGTCAAACAAATTCAGCTGATAACAATCAACTGAAAATGTTTGGTATTGTACTCCATGCTTCATATCATTTATTTACACGTGAAGAAAGAGATGACATTTCAGGATCTGGTACCAATACAGAAGGCAATAACAGTAAAAGTCAACACAGAATGTTTTCCAGTTGTGTTACTGATATACGAGAATAGATTTTGAAGCATGACAACTGTACCGAATGAGGCAAAAATGTTCCCACATTTTTGCCTCTGTTCAGGGTAACAACCCCTCACCATCCTAAAGCTTTCCAAAGGATCACTGAAAATCCTCTAAAACAAAAGCTCAAAGTTTCCCCAAGGAATGAGGTTGACACGAGGAAACACAGCAAAACAGCAATAGGGTCACTCTTTCAAAATATATCTTTAGATGGCCTCAGTTCTCAAATCCATTTAATCACAGCACTGGAAAATAGAAAGTCAAACTACATTAACGTCTACTAACTCTTCATATGGGATCCATCAGTCATCACAGTTATCAGAGGAAAAGTTATAATTAATGTAATATTGAATCATATTTATGCAAGAGGAATGCTTTTCAAAGATGACACATCTGCATAGAAAATAAACAGAAGACCAATCATAAAACACATTTAATAGTTTATAATCTTTAATAATTTACAACATTTAATAATCTCAGTTTACTGTGAATAACGAAAAATCAGTGTAGTAATCCTAATAAAAATCTTTTAGTATTTGAGAAACTTAGTGCTTATATTGCTTGTGTATGACTTTTCCAAACATCAGGAATGAAAGGCACTTAAAAAGGGTACTTATAAGAACCCAAATAATCATAAATTTCTCCAGAAAGGTAAGTAAAGCCATGCTGTGCTCTGGCCCCTAATTCTGTATAGACTGATTGGGGTTTGAATAATTTTGCACATTATCTGAATGTTACGATTGTCTAATTGGTCTAGTGCTCTTGAATGATTCTCACTTAGAAATATCCCATAATTCAAATAAAAAAGGGCCAATATGTACCATAACTGCTACCATGTATCCCAGAAGGCATTGCAAATCCAACCAATGAAAAAAAGGAGAAAAAAGAAAAAAAGAATGCCAGCGAAATTGCTACCTAGTCCAACTGCCAATTTGCTTTATTTACACATAGGGGTTGAACTGAGATAAGCTGTGGTTCCCACAAATACGTGACCATCAAAACCTTCAGTCTTTGCCTTATAGACGTATAGAGTGTAGAGTGTAATGGAGTCTTACAGAGCCTTACAGAGATGTAGTCTTTATAGAAATATTTTCCGCTATCAAGCAAGCACAAGGTGTATCAGACAACCTCATATCCCAGCATTGCTGATGTCTTTTGTAGCCTATGGGGATGGAAATTATTTAGACAGCTGAGTGGGGTGCTCTGCATGCAAGTGGTCTGACTCAGTCTAGGCTAGCCAGCCCCCTGCTGGATCACAGAATAAACAAGAGAACTCCTATAAACCACAAAGCCAGAGAGCACATTTAAACTTCTACTGGAGATCCTATCAAAGACACAAAACAACTACCACATCAAGACAAATACCAATGATTACATTTTTATTAGAAGTATGTTGTGTGAATGAATTGCATCACGAGGAGGTTAGTGAGTGAGGTAACTGAAATTTACTCTCTAATCAACACCCACAGATGCCAAAGTGTTTCTCCTGTTGTGGATCGCTATGATGCACCAAGGTGTGATTTCCTGCACCACCAAATAATGAAAATTGTTTTTAATGTTTTAAACAGGCCCCCCCACATGTGAGGCACAAATCTTCATTTGGTTCACTGAGCTGCCAGAACTGGAAAACCAAACAAGTTTTGAGATTTCCAGCAACCTTTATTGTACAGTTTGAACTGAAAGCAGCAAACCAAGTTCCTTTCAACATGCATGTAATAGAAGCACTGAGGTACACTTCAGAGTGAGTCTATCAGGATTTTTGACTGGTTTGGGCGAAGTTCATAAAATTTCATAAGACATTTGTGAGTAGGCATTCAGGCAAGACAGACAAAGCAAATTATGCAACAATCATAAAATTAATTCTATCTTTTAAATTTTAAAAAGAAAAAAATACACTTGCTATAGACACTTGTCACATAATAATTAAGTAATAATTAAGTATAAAAAGCATTAATGGACTTTCTTTTTTTCTTTCCTTTTGTTATATTCTCATTGTTTCTTGTATTACATTGGCTAACAGAGAATGCTTGGTAGTCAGATTTGTGTTGCCTGGCAATGACAGAACTAAATCAGAGCCTGTCTTAATGTAATACAACCAAAGCCAACATTTTAGATATCCCAGAGAAGCTGGTTTGAGTTAGTTATCACCAGACCATTTCATACCTTTCATTTTAGCGCTCAGCAGCTGAGTAGATCTCAGGTCTAAGGCTCATCTGAAAATGTAGTCATATGTTACACTTTAAAAGTCACACCTAGTAGTTCCATAGTCAGATGCAAACAAACAATAATGTGTGTGTGTGCAAGCGTATGATCCGCGGCCACAAAGCCTGAGTAATAGCAAGTGAAATGTAATGAAAGGTAGCGTGGCAGAAAGTCCCTGTCTCCTGTATCTCGTCATTAGTGGAGAAAAGCCCAGTGGATCTTGTTAGAGGACTGAAAGAAATGGTTGTAAATAAGGTTAATTGGGCTATCTGTCAGAGCAGATCTAAATGCTCCTACTGACACACACACACACACACACACACCCACACACACACACACACACACACACACACAAATATAATACCATTTCTCTCCTTTGGTGCTCATTATGGTCATACAAGTGAACACCACACTAAGACAATGAGGGAACAAAGTACACTCAGAACCCTATACAAACCAAAGAAATGCAGACGTGACAGAAAAGAAGGATACATGCAGATGAAAATGTGTGTGTGTTTCTGTTTCTGTGTCTGTGTCTGTGTGTGCATGGCACTATGTGGTCCACAACATCTAACTGTTTGAAAGAGGCACAGGATGCATGAAAAGAAACCAAAAGAAACAATGACATTTATAACATGAAAAACAGCTTAAACACTCTGAGTAAGAGTAGACTCCATGGCTAAACTGAAAAACAGAGAGGATAAATACTCGGAGAACAGAAAAAAAGTGAAACTGATGATGGAATGATGGATGGTTACGATGGGTGATCAGAACTATGGCAACGTCGAATGCTGATAAGTACCATTGTGAGGGGTAGGGAGACAGTGGTGTGACAAATGGGAACTTTTTGTTTGCCCTGCTTTGGGAAAACCATTTTATAAAGGTGTGTGTGTGTGTGTGTGTGTGTGTGTGTTGGGGGGGGGGGGGGGGGCAACTGTGTGTGCGTGTGTGTGTGTGTGTGTGTGTGTCTGTCTGTCTGTCTGACCGTGAGAGGAGAAGAGAAAAAGGGTGGGAGTAATGGCTGTGGAAGTGACGCCGTCTGAATGATGTGCTTTATATATCAGGGCCAAAGCAAGAATCAGACGAGAAAGGAAATATAAGATGATGATGTGTGTGGGAGAGGGCACGAGAGACACAGAAAGAAAAAAGGAAACAAGAAAAAGCAAATCAAAAGAAAACAGCGAAACAGGGTGAGAGAAAGAAAGAGAATGTTATTCAGTGTGACAGATGAGAGTCTTTGTCTCAAGTGGATGGTTTGATATGTGTGTCAGCTGCAAGCTGATCAACAAATATGCTTCCAATTTCCTTAACATCAACTCAGAGAACTTAAAACATATACATATTCACTGGCCCAAGAATCAGCAATTAAAGCACTTGGCCTTATCACTTTCTCAAAAGTATCCTCAGACGTGTACCACAGATTTAGCAGGTAAAGGTAGTTGAACGAATAGGCCCAGTGTTAACGACATTGATAAGGCCATTATTACCAAGTGATTTGACACAACAGATAATTGAAGGTTTCTGTCTCTGACAAAAGTGAGTCAATTACTAATGGTTTTTCTCGCGTTCTTCTCTTTCACTCTTTCTTTCCCTTCATGTTTACAAGGAAAAAGATGTCCTTTCCTCTGACTGAATACAGCACGACAGCATGCAGCATACATTTGAATGTTAACAATACAGAGCAGCGTATAGCTCGACAAATAATTCTTCATATCTTTTGTCAGTTTGCTATTCCCATCTAGAGCGGCATTATCTGTGACAGTGTCTGAACCTATCAGGTGATACAGGAGGTAAGTTCAGCTTTGACCTGGTATGCCATACCATTGTGCTCTCACACTCGTATGGCAATGTTCCAGGCTTATCAGATCAGGTGATGAGCATACCTCCTCCTGGACTTACAAATCTAATTATCAGATGCTAGGCTCAATCTGGAACTATTTTTTTCATTAGCCCTGTATTGTCTGACACCAGCCGCCCTCAAAGCACTCTTTAATATGTCATTTTCCTGTTTCGTGGGTGCATTAGTGTCAACTTTTCAGAGGCTGTCTGTCTATCTCCATGGGGTAAAGCGTTTGAAACTGTGCAATTTCAGCCCCCTGGTGATTAAGCATGGAAGACATGACTTTATGGTGTGAGGTTGTAAAACATTGCCATAAATGGTCATTTAATAGCTAGGACCTCTCTATGCTTCTTTTTTATGATCTTGGCTTTCTTCAATGACACGTGATAGAATGGTGACAGAATGGTGATCCGCAATTTCTGAAACAAAAGTTCCAAAAAAAAAAAAAAAAAAGATTTCAAAAACACAAACATAAAACCAAGCCTGGCAAAGAGAAGCGGGGGGGGGGGGTGTGTGTGACAATAGAATAGCTAAAAGTAAAGGAAAAAATAATAAAAAAAAGAAGCTGAAGAACTAAAAAGAGAAAAAATAGCAATAACAGCACAATGCAAATTAAAATGCCAGAAACAAATATGAGGGTTGTGTATATGTGTGCGTGTGTGTGTATGTGTGTGTGTGGTGGGGGTGGCACAAACAATACAAAATTGTTTAAAAAAAATGTTTTTTGTTTTCTCAGAATGCTGCATTTTGGAGACCGTCAAAAATGAAAGTCCTCCAGCCATTTGGAACAGAAGACCAAAGGCTAACCAATACACAGTCATTTCCATCATACAAGCCTGCTTTTTGAGTCCCTTTTTTTCCTCATAATCAATTTACATCTGTCTCATTCACTCCTGACTTGCCTTTTGCTGATCACACATGTTTGCATAGGTTAAATGGAAGAAAATCATCATGGATTTTTCTGGAGAACACAGAAATGTTACCAAAGTGGTAAGAGAGATTCTAACAGACTCCACTGGATATCATCCCCTTAGCCACTAAGATTGTATCTGGTGTCTTCAGTTTCAAACACAGCGCTGCATCCACTAGATGAAAGATTAAAAAGGTTTAGATTAGACTTTGTATACCTCATTACTATATTGTGAATTTAGACAGTCTACTGAAGCATCAAAGTCCAGACCATTATCTCAATGAAATGTTTGCTACATGGGCAACTTTTTTTTTTTTTTTTTCAATTTTAGTTTTTCAGTGTTTGGACTGTGGATTGTGGTAGATGTCACTTTATTATCCTGAATAGGAAGCCTTTTTTTCTAATTTCTTTGTTGTTTACCATTGCTGACTGAAGAAAAATTGAAAAAACAAAAAAAAAAAAACAATGGAGTGAGTAATGAACCGATGAACACTTCCTCGTCTACTCCAAATTTAATGTATAATGTGTTATGTATGGCTGAAATCTAAGTGTGGTGTGTTCTAAAAGGGTTTCCAAGGGCTAATGCATAGTTATGACACACTTGTGCATATTGAAAACAAAGCGAAAAATTCTTTTTTTTTTTACAGATGAAAAATGTAATTACAGCAAACTTAGTAATGACCTTTTTTGATGCTATCTTAATATTAGAAGATAGATAAAGATGTCTGAAAAAGATAATATCAAAAAATATGCATAAACATTGGCCTATGAGGAACTTTGCTGCAATAAAAGCTGGAAGGAATACTTCTCATGAAATAGCCTGGAAGTCAGCAGCTAGGCTAATCTAACTCACATTGGTTAAGAAGTCAGATATCACCTTATGAAACTCCTTTGATAATCAGTCTATGAGGACATTTGTCTGTGAAATAGCCTAAAAAGCTTGCAGGCAGCTATAAAATACGACAGGCTCCATAGATATCATGATGGTTGGTTCTTTGATGAGATTTGATTAGCCGTGCTCTTGGGGGCCACATGCGGCGTGTGACGTGGCTTTGCCTGTCTGATGTGCCTGAGACCTGAAACGTCCCACAAGCACACCTTTTGTATAAATATGGTAAAAACACAAACTTGCTGGGTTTGGTAGTCTCTACTCTGTAAAGAAGGGTACCAAGAGTCATTTATAAAAGCATACCCTCTGTGTTCAGTGACAGACTAAGTAGTGTAACAGATTATTTTTCTGTTTGCACAGCCATTTCACCCATCTTGTACTCTTTTTTTTTTCCTTTTATTTTTTATTTTTTGCACTCTCTTTTCATGTACTTGTATTCTGTGGGCCAGTGTACAAACAGAGAGAGAAAGTCTTTCCCCTTGTTGTAATTTTAGTTGAGCTTACGGGGGTTTTTTTGTTTTTTTTTTTGATTGCTAACATGCATTGGTCAAAACTGAAGTCACATTGTCAAAACTCTTCACACAGTCAGCGAAACAGAAGTCTATGTGAACCAGACTGTGAATCATTTTCCATTACTTTCACACAAAATGCATTCAATGACCACATTTTTCAAAATCATGCACTCTTTTCTCAATCATAATCCATCACCTGCAAAACACTATACATTAGCAGCACATTATTCAAATGCTAACACCCTGTTTTCAAAACTGTTAAAAACACATTCAAAACAGAATGATGGCAAATTTCGTGCATTTCTGCAGTAACCATATTCAAATATATAGAAAATCTTAGCAGAATATTTGCAATAAAATGAAATAATAATTATTCCAAACACAGCTGAATGCAATCCCAGTTTAAAGCCTACCCATGTGATGTTGATGAAAACTTGTGGCCAAATGCAGGAGTGAGGGAGGACTTGAGCCCTGACAGTAATAAAGGATGAACATTTGAGTGAACAGCAGATTCTTACAAGATAATGACCAAACAAGTCTTTGTTAAACAGCAATCTTTCCAAACTATCACTCCTCTGAAGGATTGGCATCATCCGCATTGATGAAAAAGAGCAATTGATGAGACATGAAAGTCATCTGAGGTTTTAAAGACAGGATTCATCCTACTTTAATTATGTTAGCTGATTGCACTCAATCAAGAGCTATTTTTAATTATTGCTTTTGTTAGCTTAATATTCTGTAAAAGCAATTAACAGCTGATTTAAATATTTGATTTTAGAAACACAGACATTGAACACTGTGAGAGGTTTTCAGAATGGCTCTCTAAGTCTACGATTCCAAGCAGACTTGATGCTGTTTATCAGACAGAAGGAAAAAGATGGATTCTTGGTGGCATAGTCAAATTAACTTTCTTGTTGAGCTACATTGTCCTTAGAAACATGACATACTGAAATCACATAGGCCGTATGTTTATGTTTAAATATGTTTCATGTATCTTTCACCAAAATTCATCTGGGCAACCCACATCTAATCCTCACCATATTCCTCTACTGAGCTGTACTGACCCTTAAACCAACCCACAAAATAACGCGGTGGGGGGGGGGTGGGGATGGTGGGTATTTAAAATAAAATAAAATGCATGGATGACTTTTAAATAATTTAAAAGTCATCCATTCATGCAACAATCTGGAATGTGGACGAGTATTGATTTCCTAGTTTCTAAGTACACACCATTAAGAGCTTTCTCATAGTCCCTCTTTCCTGTTTGGTTTAGTGGAATAAATCAAAAACAATGTTTGTTTTTTTTTTTTTTTGTTTTTTTTTTTTAATTATGCGTGGTTTGATCTAACAGTAAATAGCCGGATTTTAGGTGTCTTTCTAAGCTTAAGAGAACTTGCAGCGTGGCAATCATTAAGAATACGTTGACCAAAGCTTATTGATCTTAGCAACCTCTTGAAGGCTCTTTACAGTAAGCCCCCTCAGAGTCCATCAGAGGAATGGAGATTCATTAGAAGGCTACCTCTATCTCCTGAGGAACAGGATGTGTAGCAAACATGCCTTAATGCACAGCAGGTGGTTCTTAGAGAGAACTTATGAGTGTCTTTCCTAAGTATATCTTATAAGTTTAGGAGCTCCGCTGCTAATGTGGACACACGGAGACAGAGTCATATCCTGAGAGGGAAATCCAATCCCATCCATCTGCATATCTCAATCGCCGCACCCAAGCCATAGACAATTAAATGTTGAAACTGACAATGTGTAAAGCATAACTTAACTTGATGAAATGAGCCTCATTGGTACTTAGCTTTTGGTACTTGGAGGTAAGGGGCTTCTTTGTTAAAACATGTTATTAACATGGGCCAAATCACTGTCATGGCAAATGATTAGACATATTACTGGTATTACAGTTTTCCTTTGCTTGTCATTGTTTTGTAATGTTCTCTGTGTTTTGCAGGTGTATGGTGGAAATAACTTGTAGATTCAGTGGTGCTGCTTGCATTGTGACCTAGGTCCAGTGTGTCAAAAGACATTAAGATTGGTTTCTCATATGGTTCTGGGCTTTCTCGTTTAATTTCTGTTCATCTTTTGTTAAAGGCACTTTGTTTGTTAGTTCATATTCCCTGCTGCAAATTTAGTTTCTCATTTAAGACATGTCTTTATTGTTCTTTATTTCAACATGTGGAAAACATTTCTCACATACTTTTAAGTGGTTTGTGACACTCGACATGTACGAGCTAACAATTGTAGCGTACGATAAACAACCTTGCCTGTGATTCAAGGGCTATGTAATGCAAGTATTCTACAAATGTGTGGAGCTCAAGTGTGAAGCTTGGTCCTGTTTTGATGTAAGTATATGCGCAAGCTTTTACTTGTGGAGTTTAGACAGCATTGAATGTACTTCATAACAGTGCAGCAGGATTAAATTCAACTTTTTGCGAAGTCATTTTTTCATCCTTTCCTGATGCAGCAATCCATCTTGTCATACTATTACAATATAGTTTCCACATGCATCCATTTTAGCTCCAAACATGCTGCAATTCATGTCAAAGGTGAAACATAGCAGATTGAGGCAGATCACTGTAGCCTATGGATAAATTGTACTCTTTATTCACTATACAGAAAAACTAATTCATATTTTCTCTGGTGGAAAGAATGAAACTTTTGGCACTTTCCAGGGCCCTTGACATTCTTTACAGTGAAGATAAAATCTCATAGAAGCATCTGGGAGGATAATGCAGGGTATATTGCACAGTCTATGGCCTGACAGTTCAAGTTAATGTCTTATAACAGGGCTCCAATCTCCCTCAGCCGTGGTAATATCCTATTTAGCTCATGCTCCTTTATTCCCTCAGCTCACGTTGTCAATATCCCACTACAAGAGATGGCCCGACATTAGCTAACCTCTTCCCCAGCAATAAGTCCTGAGTGATGAGAACCCTTAAAGTGGTCGGAGTTATTGACTGACTAGCCCCAACATCTTATGTCACTGCAGATTCCCCCATCAGGTCACACGACACAGACTTGTCCTGCCATTCAATGGACCTGCAAGTATTCATCCTCACAGGAAAGACATATAAAAATAATGAAGCAGGCAAAGTGTCTCTGTACCAAGATGCCCAACTAAATCATTTTTTAATCAAGTGAGTGCACTCTTCTAATAAACGACCCTGCCAGTAAGTGGCTTAGAGGGAAAGTGTGTGTGTGTGTGTGTGTGTGTGTGTGTGGTAGAGAGAGAGAGGGACTAAGATCGGGCAGGATACAGAGGTGTGTATGCATCTAAGTGTGTGTATGCCCTTGAGTGAAAATATAACCTTCCTAATACCATTATTTATGCACCTCTTCTGTGTAATTACTGCATATATAAATCTTGACACTAAACTGTAAAAGAGCACAACAGACAATACATGAAAATGGTCAACAGTCATAAAAGGCAAAAGCTTTATGAGCCAAACAAGAGCCAAAAATTCCTATAAACATAGGAGCCCAACTCAATTCTAACTGGATTGTGAAAGATGTATCAACAGAGACATTATCTCTCCCATGGGGTTGCCAATCCCTTGTTGGAGAGAAGTCAAATCAGCAACAGTTGCTTGTCAAAGTGCCTCTAAACACACATTTAGTTTGGCCACTAAGCTAGCACTTGGACTTGTTGTCTGAATGCCCTGCTTTAGAACATTCAGGGGAAAACTAGTCAGTTCTCATTAACACAATTTCAGATTGGAAACTATGCACTAGGCTAGGCTTCAAATGTGCAAAAAGCAGCCTGGTGAGCTGTTATATGTTTTTTTTTTTTTCCTCAGCATATTCTGCTCCACAGACAACAGTGATTTCTTGCAGCTTCCCACATGTGTGTCAATTAGAGTTGCCACTGGTTGTGGCAATCATTGCCAATCAGGGACCATCTTGTTGACATCAGCCTCACTGAGGGCTGTCAAAGTTAAATGATTCCAGCTCAAACCAAATGGATCCAGATACTGAGTGATATAGCTGACACTGATATAGCACAGAAATAGTTCATAGTAAGTTCTCAGAATTTCTGGACCAAAGGAAGTAGACATAGACAAAGAGGCATGATTTCACTATTTCCAGATGGTCACAGGTGATAGTGGGGAAAGAAAAACAAAACAAAACAAACAAACAAACAAACAAACAAAAAAAAACACAGGTGACTCCCCAGCAGTGCAACCCCCGTGAGGGTTGAGGCTTATTCAGTGACATGTTCTTTGAGGGATCATCTCACCTGACAGAAATCAAGACAAACATAGTTTAGAGAGCACAGAGACAGGAGGGGGGGGGTGAGTAGAGTCAGAATGTGAGTGAGAGAGAGACAGAGGTGAAGGCTGCTGCTTGTGACAAAAATAATAGTGAACACTACTCTGTACACAAATTGTGTATGAACGGGTCATGCACTTAGGGCATTCGGGGATGGTCAATAGCCTCACAACCATTTTCTTGGCAAAACCAATCAGAGATAATAACATACTGATGACCCCACAGTTCAGGCTCAAGGCAAAAGAAACATTTTTATATGTCAGGGTCATGTAATGAGACCAACAACACACAAGGTTTATCAGCTAGACAACAATTTTTAGACTGTATTTTTTTTTTTTTTTTTACCCATCAAGACGTAATCAGGTCTGTTACCCTCGTACCTTTTATGGAGCATACCCACCAAATCCATTTCTCTCTATATGGGGAAAAGCCAAGATATTTCATGGGGAGTAACTCATATTAGCAGTGATCTCACTATATCCAAGTCTTCATACCACCCTGAGTCCCCTCCTCTCTTTGCAATGTAAAGTAATTTCTTAATAATTTAAATTTTGCTGTGAAGCTCAATGAAACTTTCCATCCGCAAGAGACACATATGCATGTGTAATACAAAACACCTTCCTTTCTAGATTGTGGAGCAGAACAGTTTGCGTCAATATAATCTCCTTTTGAATTAGCTGTGCCATTCTGAATACAAAACTGCAGCTCAAACAGATTTTACATTAACATATGGCTGACTACATTTCAATGACAATTAAATGATTGCTCTTTAACATTCTGTGTTCATATAACACCCTTTTACCGAGCATAAATAAATCATATTTTTCATCCAGTCAAGTTCTGAATACTAAGTAATAACTACACACCACAGTGAAAATGGCTTCTTTAAAGGAATACAGGGAGTTGCAGTTCACTCCTGGATCCAAGCCGTCTTTGGTTCTTATCCAGGAAATGGAAGATCTCTGCTATGTATCAAGCACTTCTTATGGCTGTATGAGATCCAGCACAGAGTAATTTTTATACATGTCCAGACAGTACATAGACGCAAATGTGAATAAGTGGAATAGGGAGGTTGTTGCAGTTTTCACTAGAATTGCAAAAACCCCACAGAGAAAACAAGGATTACTACCAAGACTTCCCTAAACTACTTCCTATTAATGGGGTCATGAAAAGAGGAGGTATTGTTTTTAATCAGACTATGCATACAGCTTAGCTAGATCGTTAAACAGTGATTAGGATTTTTTTTTTCTTTTCTTTTTTTTTTTTCTTTTCTACATTGGTTAATTATGTGCAAGTGATTTATCTATCTGTTAGAATGTTTGCAGTCCTCAACTGACCCTCTTGCTTGAGGAGGAAAGAAAGTCTTAGTTTATGGGGTTTTTTCTCTTTTTTTCCTTTTTTTTTTTTTTTTTTTTTAATTAATTTGGTTCGGTGCAAAGGTCCCAGCCACAGTGGTAATACATCTCATAGCAGATGAAATATGTATGGTGAGAAATTGTTGTAATGCATGTAACTCCTACTTTATCAAACTATTATATTCCAAGTTGTTGGAATTGTAAAATAATTGTACAGAGAATGTAGCACATTCATGAATTCTCAAGTTCAATTTCCGCCCTCTGTCATCTCGGCATGTGGTTAAGTAGTCAGACAGGTTTGGTGTGCTACACTGTGAAGTATCATCACCACTCTGTTGTCGCAGATAACAAGAAATCATCTGGAACCACTGGAGCTCCCCGCTTAAATTACACATCAGATCTAGACAAGAAAAAAAATCTGTAAAGCTGTAAAAGAGAGAAAGCAACTTCAAACCAACTATATTTTAGTTCAAAATGGTTTTTGGCATATAATCGTACATGGCTTACCCTACTTAGCTATCGGGAATTCTGGGTAAACTGGATACATAAAGTCTAAGAAACATTAGTGAGCCACGTGACTACTATGAATAGATGCCTTTCTTTCACGAAAGGGAGGAAAAAGTTAATTAAGAAACTGTAATGAAAAGAAAAAAAAAAGCTAATTTAAAGTCTAATGATTTAATTTTGGGTCTGGTGCTCCTGGGTGAGAACATCTTCAATCTGTCACTGTCCATCTTTTCCATCAGCATCCTGCTTGGCTATCCAGAGAACACTAGGCCCTGTGCGTTCAAACGGTAGGCAGGGTTGTATAAGAGGTTTCCTGGCCAATTTTTCCTTTTTTTAACTTCAAAGAGATGACAGGTCAATCACAAAGCATGTGACCACACGCCAAAGGAGAAGAGAGAGGGGGAGAGGGGGGGGGGGGGGTACTTGTCTGTTTGAGAACATCTGTCACTTACCTGGTGTGTGGACGACAGGCAGTACCAGGGTCCATTGTCATGTTCTCTGGGTGTACTATATGACTTCTTCTCAGAAAACCTGAAGAGCTTTTGTGTTCAGAGTAGCATCAACTAAGCTGAGAGTGCACATCATACAGAGAACAGCACTCTTCCAAAATAAGATACTTTCTCAGTGAGTCTTTGTCTCTATCTATGTGAGTGCGTAGAGAACAGAAGAGCAGAGAGAGAGAGAGAAAGAAATGAATGTATCTCAAGAGTCTGGATAGTGACAACTATCTACTAAGTAATGAAATAATCAAAGTGTAATCTTCAACTAAACAACTGTGTAAATTAATGGTAACGGCCAAAATTCTCTGCATATCCTTAGCTCACAGTGGAACCAGTTATTGACTCTGAGAGGCAAACTTTGCCATGAGCTCACCCAAAAGGTCTCATTATCCAGAACCGACCAAATTAACACACACTCCTCTATCGTCAAAACACTGTCCTTGAAACTTACAAAAGATGGTCTACATTACTAACAACTAACATTTTTTTTTTTAAATCTCTATCCAACAATGAAACTCCTTAAAGAGTAGCCAGTGTTCCAGAGAACAGGATGATGAAATTATATCCATGCTATTTATGGTCAAAGAAAAAATGGAAATGCAGTTTTGGTTATTCTAAAGTATTGCTGTGGTGGACCTCCTGAGGACTACTGTATACTCATTATCATATACTTACAAAAATACTCAAGGGAAGTGCAGTTTTTGTTATAGTTAACTTGAATAAGTGAAAAAAAGGTCATTGTACCAACATGGACAAAAATTAAAAACATATTCATTAAGATACTAACACTCACAAACACACACAAAAAGCATACAAACACACACACACACACACACACACACACACCATCACACATGGGCAACCATGCTCACACAGGCAAAACACACACACACACACAAGCAAACAAGCAAATACATTGGGGATACATTTTGGGCTTGAAGACATTTGAATTTGAAGGCTTTCCAGAATACAAAACTATTATATGATGCTTAGGTGTGCTCAGAATGAAATCATTTGGTTAGGATAAATAATGTTTTGACGTCCTTATGCTAATTAAATATTCGATTTTTAAATAAATTTAACTTAGAGTGAAAAAAATGACAACAACAGTACCCGTTTACTCGATTTGATTTGCTCTTTCAATGTGAATGACCTGGACCTTGAAAAAGAATCAGAGTTTTATAGCCATCGGGAAGAAGAAATTTATAAGCTTATTAATGATACCAGCATTCTCTACTATAAATACCAATATCAGTCATATTTCACTGGCACCAAACCATATTTTCTTGTCATTTAGAAAAAAATTCTTCTGCAGTTTAAACTCAGGATAATTCCCCCTTGTCGGTACCCATCGATAAAAGTCAACTAATGTTGTGTATGACTGGAAGTGACTGCATTCATATCTATGTTACCATACGAACATGCATTTACCATACCTATGTCAAAAACTAATTTAATACAACATATAGTCTCAATTAAGACTCACGCATTGTGACAATCAAGACATTATTAGCGTAAAATTAGATGATATTCAAAAATGTACATTTTGAAATCATTTATACAGAAAATACAGGTAGCAACATCTGACTGAACATGAAATTTAAGTTTTAAAGCATACTATAAGTCAAATAAGGTTTGATCATTATGGATTGATTTCCATTTCCAGACATAGGAGGTCAGGTGACACAACCTAATTATCAGTTTCTATCACAATAAAGATGTGCTGGTTAGTGGATACTGTATTGATAAAGCTTGTATCACAAGATGTGCATAGACAGAAGAAAGAAAGAAAGAAAGAAAGAAAGAAAGAAAGAAAGAAAGAAAGAAGACAATTAGGTCAGCATAAACTAAGGTGTCTACCCACTCCAAGTGAATGTGCCCCAGAAGCACCTGATGATAACTCTCTCAATCGTATCTGCATTAAAACAGGTTATTTATATAATACTGCTAGCATGGAGCTCTTATTAATATGGAGGCTCAGCTGGAAGCCTCTACCTAGTTCAAAGTCCCATCATTTTTACCATATTTAGCATTTTAACTATAAACCACATCACTAGGACTTTCCAAAAAGAAAGGAAACAAGAATGTTCCATCTGAAAACATAAACTCTTTATTAGTTAAAACAATTAAATAATCAAGTTAAATGATTCAGTCAAAATTATACGTAAGCCAGCCAGATAAAACTAAAGAATCATTAATTAAAACAGTAAAAGGCAAATTTGGAAAATCAAGTACAGTCTTAAAATGAATGATGCACCACAACATTTCTAACCTTTAGAACATTTGAAAAACAAGCTTCAAAGAAGGTCAGAGGAAGGTGAAAAGTATGAAAGAAACTAGGAATTTACAAGCTTCCTTATGACCTGAAAGGGGCATAACAGCACCCTCTGATCTGGAATAAGACATAATACCTTTGCCTGATTAAATCAGTACTGGCATTGTCATTGTTACTTGCTGAAATGCTGTTCTACAAGGTTGTACATTTGGCCCAAAGTCTATTGGTGTGGGCATACCAAGCATTTCAGGATGTCTGTAGTGATTACTCGGCCAATTCCATTGATTCAATCAATGGGAAGTTTGGCATCCTGTCAGGAAGCTTAATAGCAAAGGCTGTAGTCATAAGTGATGTGAGCAGTGTTGTTGTATGCCTGCAACAATGCTGGCAGTTAGGAGGGTATTCAGATTGGTTTTCTAGCAGACTGAATGGTGTTCATTGAATCTCTCACAGGCTCCATACCCTTAGGGATGGTATCCGATGGTCTAACAATCAAATGCTACACCATGTCAGACAGGAAACATTTGCTCTGAGCATCACATAACCTGAAATAGGAAACTTGATACAACACCTAAAGTGGTAACTTCTGTCTGTCTTCTATAAGAATGGCTACTGTAAACACTGAAACCAGCACAAACCCATAACTGTTAAAAGTGGCCCAGTAAGCGATGCTGTTCTCTTTTCTGTTGTTTTTCCCCCTCTGGACCTCTTCAGTTGTTAGATTTGTATCCTTGAAAAAAAACCAAATAAATAAATAAACAAAAGATGTAAAAGATCTAAATCATTTTGTCACTTTACCTTTACACTTTTAAATCATTCTGTCACTTTACTTTTACAGTTACCTGCTAACAATGTCATTAAAGGTAGAAAAAAAGTGCGACAGACAAAGGAAGAAGAAAGGAAATCCAAATGTACTGATTACAGCAACAAGAATAAATGAGTAACATTGTATAGGCGGAAGTGAATCCAGTTAAATAATGCTGAGATAAGGAAAAAAGAATATTGTGTGTGTGTGTGTGTGTGTGTGTGTGTGTGTGTTTGTTTTTTTGTTTGTTTCTTTGTTTTAATCACTGATCACTAGATTATGTCAGTCAGCTATGCCCGACTGAGTATTACAAGAATTATAAAGTGCAGAGTGAAGAAGCATTTTTTTTTTCATCAAGCATTGTTCATTCACTGGAGACTACTTCTTTTGTCATCATTTTGATAAAAGTAAGATGAAAGGAGGTTCTCTCATAGATGGTTAGGTCTTCATTACAATATTTTTTTTTTCTGCCAGGCACTTGTGACTACTGATACACACACACACACACACACACACACACGCACACACACACACATACACACACACAGTAGCGATTACTGTGATGGCTGAAGAGGTCCTCTCAGTGATTCACTTTGGAAAGAAAACATGCACAGTTCAACAAAATTTATGGATTAAACAGTATAGGACTGCATGACAAGCATATTTGAAGGCACTCACAAACAGAAAGAGTGGAGAAAACATATTTCAACAAAGTAGTTAAGGAAGAAGTGACAGATAATTAAATGCTTTTTTGAGAGTATGAGACTGGTCTAGCTTCCTTCTCACATAATCTTCTTTCAGGCTGCCAGCTTTTGTTTGTTGCCTAACACCCCCAGATTATTTGCAGACATCCTTTCACTTCTTCCTATACAAGGTGTCGGTGAGGAAGCTTGAATGACATGGTTAGTGCAATTCAGTGCAATTACTGTACTGACTAATCAGTTTCTCACCTATTTTGGTTTAAGTCACATGATGATAGACACAGTCCATTTTACAAGGTGAAAGACTGGGATGAGGCCTGATATAGTTTAAATTTCCATGGAGTGAGATTCAATGGCTAGCAATGACTCCTCACATAATGATCAATAGAAAGGTTAGAAATCCAATTTGAGGCCATGCCATAAATGTAGATTAAATTGTGGGAGGAAGTAGTATAGCATTATATCCATTCCCACTGACAAATCAGATGAATGACCTTTTTCATTTAAGGTCTTTTAAACTGTTTTGCAGTACAGAAGAGATTCAGATTAAGAGCTCAGGTAAAATAAATCAACAGCTTGTCAGATATCTTCGTTTCTGAAAATGAACCTAATGATTAATGGTAAGAGCTGAATTTTGAAAATTCAGGAGCATCTGGCAACTTAAGCTGTGGCTATACCACACGACATGACAGATGGGCTGCAATGAAATCTGAGGAAGATGCAAAAAGTACACAAAGGCTGTATGAATGATTAAAAACAGACATAGCACTTCACATTGGAGTTTTTGGAGACATTACTTGATATGCATGCACACAGCATAGCCTGCTGTCATGTTATGTTGAATTTTGGAAGTAAAACATTCATACTAAGTCCATTTACACTTAGATAGGCCTAGGCAAGGTGCAAATTCAGCACAGGAACAAAAGGTGAATAAGTTTAAAGAGTGTGCATTCAGAAAGTTTGAATTTGTGCTTTTGTGAATAAAAAAAACAAACCCCAAAACATCTTGTCACAGAGACATTAAGACGGTTTCATAAATCTTTCTTGTATCCTTCAAGCGTATGTCATTCTAAGATAAATGTCAGAACAAAAAAGGTAATCTTGTAGTCTGCAGCAAATATCTCAATCCATTATGCTTACCAACTGACTGACTGGAACTTTTTTATTTATTTATTTATTTGACTTTAAGCCTAAAACATAAACAAAACATTTCCCAAAGCGCCCAGTGGAAAAAGAGAAGCAGCTGTCATTTATGCAATGATGCAAATGTGACTGACAGTTTGCTTTTTGAACCTGCAGTTTTGTCTTGAAAAAATGGGGTCACCTCAACAATGTTAATCTTTTCAAGTTACAAATCAGCACAAAAACACATATGTGAAGAATTTATTTTCTTTACACAGGACCCTTTCTACATAGAACATGCATACACATGGCAGAGATATTTTTTAATTAAAAAATCCAGGAAAATTTGTTATCATCCACAGCCTTCAAAGTGTCTTGTCATGTGTCAAGTTAAATGACCATTAGAAGGATTATGGTAAAACTGCAAGCGTATAATTATATACCTTTGAGCCATTAGTCTATTGCAAGCTCAGCAATTTTGTTTTATTTTATTTATGTATTTATTTACTTTTTTTTTTTTTTTCGTTGTACTTAACTATTATGTCACGAGGAACGTTAAAATAGTTAACAGTAAAATTTGTCAACAAAATGCAAACACATTAATAAACAAAGAGATCAAGTTCATGTATGTTACAACGTAGTTGGATTCCAGAAAGGAATGTTCAGACATGACATGACTTTGTAAGGTGTGTAAGCTACGTTCACTAACTCCATCACTAAATAAGGAGGGTTGACCTCCAAGAGGCTGAGCTGACACTTGCCGTCTGGACATCGTGGTCAGCTCTTAGTGAGCAGATGGACCATAATGCAGTGTGTCAGACAGCAAGACTTAGTGGGTCAAAATGCGATCTGTCCAATAGAGAGAGAACCTCTTTTTCATCCACCATGTCAAAAGTTTTATTGCTTGGCTGAGGTTTTCTTTCTGCTTTGATTTCTCTGAAAATCTTGAGCCCGCAGTGCCAGGTTTTCTGGAATGTTCAATGCACTTTTCTACCATATTATAACCTAAATAATTTGCAAATTAATGTTTAATGCTCCTAGAATGACACACACTTTGAAGTACAGTATGAACATAGAGACTGAAACATTTAATATCCTTTATTACCAAAACTAAATATAAACTCTTAATTTGAATCAGAAAGGAACCCTGTAATTACCCAGCAATTATGATCTCAACCCTTAAGTGTTGCTATTATGCTAATATTTAGGCTATTCTCAACAGGGGGAAAACGGAAAATGTACCATGCGACAGAAAATTAAAAAAAGAAGAAGAAGAAAAGAAAAAAAAAAGAAAGGAAGAAAAAGTTTTCTTTCACACAGTATACCATTAGAACAACTTTTTGAGGGAATGCACAGATTTGAAGGTCATGGTGAGTAAGTCATTTAATTAAATTTGTTGTACATAAAGTCTTTAATGAAGTTTTAGAATAACCTTATGCTAATAGGATTCTAATTATTACCCATTGCAGATTGCCTTCAAAGTTATCACCATTTGATTATACATGCTCTGACTTCAGCGTTCCTTCATGAACATTATGCAGCTTTCCACAAATGTACCTTTTCATCATCAAAGTTCAAAGAAAAGCGTGATTTACTCTACACTTTATAGATTATCCGTCTGTTTTATGGTATAACCTTTCAAATTTGCCCATTAGGCACTGCCAACCTTAGCTGAAGAAAACCTTAGCGCTCTCTCTCTCTCTCTCTCTCTCTCTCTCTCTCTCTCTCTCTCTCTCTCTCTCTCTGTGGTTTTCATTGACCATGTTCTTGTTGAGACAAAACAGAGCCTTTCAGAGGTACATTTTTAAGCACTGTTCATCCATAAGGGCAGAGGTCAAGTGCTCTCATGGTAAGGTTGTTTGAGTCACTTATTATCCACCCTTGTGTGCTGTGTAATTGCTGCATTTTTCCTCACCGCTTTTAGGTTAAAACACATTTCCGAGGTCAGCCAGTCAGACACTATCAATAGCATGTCCTACCCCACACCCACAACACAGAAAGCATATCCCAGGAGATGAAGGGCAAAGGTTATCCAATGAAAACAGAATGTGGGTTTTTGGTGAAGTTGGAGTGATTGTTAGTGTTTTGCTTTTATAATGTTGAATCATTGCTATTTTGTTGAAATCTGATACATTAAATTCTTATGACCTGATGGAAGCCTGTCTCAGATAACACAAACATTTACCCTCTGCTGTGCATATCAGTAGGTTTACTACACCATAAGATAGTGAGGAGTCTCTGACAAAAATGTGTCCACTGGGGATTGGAACACCAAAGGGAAACAGCTTAATAGGACATATCTGACCAAAGAACAGCTCCTGCTCGGCGAGTTCAAAGGGACTTTTCCCACTTACAGACTGACATTTCCAGGTTTTGCAATGACAGACAGAGAAACTCTCATTGGAGCTGCTGTCATTTGAAGAGTGATTCATGTTTTGACCTTTTCAATAGCATTAGGACTTTATCAGACAGCCATTGAGCCAAAACTATGACAATAAAACATTTGGCATTTTTCTATTGCATGACAAGGAAACTTTCCAGGAATATTTTCTATAACACACTATTATCTGACCACGAATCAAAAATAATTTCCCCTTCTTTTTTATTATGGTCATTTGCTTGGGCTGAGGTGGTTTTAAAAAAGGGTTTCCAGTGTTCAACATTATACTGGCTGGACTGGGTACGGGGAGTTTGTGTGTCATAATCAGTGGACTGACAATGCAGTCATTGCAATAAAGGTCCATTTATATTACCATTATCAAGTGCATTACGACTTCCCAATACATCAACCTTGACTGTCCTTTATGAATATGAATGGAGTGATGTAATGTGCTTAACTTACTTAATTTCATGGCCGACTTAAAATGCGTACCAAAGCTCTCATTAAGTATCAAAATTCAGTATGTGATTGTGTACCATAAATGAACTATTATTATTCATGAGTACATTCTTTGCTAACGTTGTAATTGATATTACTGGCAATTTTAAAGAGTTTCTATTGAAGATACCCAATCTTGAAAAGTGTGAAGTTCAACATTTATGAGTGGTCCAACAGCCCGGTTGCAAATGAAATGAAGAGAAACATTAGCCAGGAAAACAGTTATAGAGAGTATTCAAATTACAACCTATTCTATTTTCTAACTATCTAGTAATGTCACAAAAGCAAATGAAAGGTTCTGTTTACATGACCCTACACCAGATAACAATCACTTAATGTCATAGAACTGCTGAAATCTTGTAAGAACACCTGAATGTACATGAAGGTATATCTTCAACACCTACACATACACACACACACACACACACACACATGCACGCACACAAGCATGCATACACATGCACACATGCATGCAAGCACGCACGCACACACACACACACACACACACACACACACACACACACACACACACGCTCTAACACATTTAAACACACATTCACTGCCCGAAAATGTATTCTTTGCAACTTGTTTTCTTCTCTATATTGCTATTCAACATGAATAATGGCACCTGTATTTGGATTTATCAGCATGAGACAGGGGAAAGTATTTAAAAAATGCCTATGCATCCAGATCCTCTATGCTTTGTGAAAAGTTGAACGAAGAGAGTCAACTGAGAGGTTACAGCAATGTCCTGACTCACACCCAATCAGTGACAAGAGTATGTGAACCATGAGCTAATGCATGAAGTTAGATCAATAATATTTGTAACTAAATTAATTTGTGTGGTTATATGGACGGTAAAAGTCAGTTCACGGAAGGTATTTTTCTCAATTATTTGCTCACCTGCTCCAGCGTACACATAAAAGAGAGAAATTTTTCCAAGAGATGTTTGCCACAAATATTTATAATGATGTTTGAGAGAAAACTGAGATTCGTTTATGTCATGCATTCATACTGTTACATGTTTCTGGACCTACAAAGAGACAAGATACCCCAGCATCCCAAAGAACACCCCACCACCCAAAAAAAAAACAGCAACAAAAAAAACAAAAAAACAAACAAACACAAAAAAAACACCCTCACAAATATTCTATTCAAGCCTGCCTACACAAACATTAAGAAAAGCACCTCCGGCAAATTATACCCACGGCACATGAACACACACACACACACACACACACACACACACACAATGTTTCTTTTTTGTTGCCCTACACAATTATTACAGAGTGTAAGGACCCATTTTAACACAATGCTGTCAACTGTACACTAGCACGTCCCGTCTGATTTCTCAACCTCAGAGAAATTGTCTCTTTTCTTGACTCACACGCCACCAAAGAGAACCTGAAGCTGTGGCAGTCATCATGCAGCACAAAGCCTCTCTCTCTCTCTCTCTCTCTCTCTCTCTCTCTCTCTCTTTACACAGCACTCTCTAATAGCATCACGGAAAATAATTGCCTTTCAAAACTCAAAAGGCTTATGAGACATACATCATAAATTTTGCACAGTCTCAGGGTCTCTGTGTAATGTGCCATTCTCTTTTACCTGAAAAAAAAAAAAAAATATCGTAATGCAACAGCTGCTTCTCAGATTGGCTGTGCAACATCTTGCAAAAAAAAAAAAAAAGTGAGATATTTGAGTCTTGCACTCACTGTGAACTGCAGACCTTTAAAAGGCTAAATGCATGGAAAAAGATAAATAAATAAGCATACTATTCGCTCCTCTTCCTCAATGCTAGTTCTATCTTTTGCTCTCATCCATCTCTCTTCAAACGAGGTGAAAAGATAGGCCTTTTTAGATTTTTAAAAGCACTGTCGATATCCCTGGTTGTGTTAAAGACCTAAATAATTCAGTTACCAACCTTTATTTTGATTTTAAAAATAAATGAATGCCTGAAGATCCAGGATTTTATTTCCTTTTCTGAAGTTTCAGAAAAAAACAGAGGAGAGTAGAGAGCATTAGGAATTCTTTTTAAGTGTAAAATGCATTTGTCTGAGGCTTCTAAAGTGGTAGATGGGCAGCTTACACCAACAAAGAATGTAAAGTGATGACAATCAAAGGAGATTGATAAGTAGGAAAGGCAGGACAACAGAGAGATCCAGGGCTATATTCGGGATAAGTGGAGAGCTGGATTGAAAACAGATGATATAAAGACTGCACTCATCCTCTCTGTGTGTCCCTGACTCCATAAAGAACATTTAAGGGCTACAGGCCACAGAATTTGCTGCCATTTAAAAGAAAGAAGTGTGATGGTCCAACATCTTTATTCACACTTTGCTGAAAAAAGGTATGAATACTGACTCACACGCGCACACACACACACACACACACACACACATACACATACACACACACATGTACCATCACACATGGGCAACCATGCTCACACAGGTAAAACACAAAACACACACGCGCGCACACCAACAGACAGACACACACACACACACACACACACACACGCGCGCGCGCGCGCACAGACACACATATTTGTCATTCTTCCTGTTGAGGTCTTTGGACTGACTTCCATGTCACTGTAACTAAAAATAATAGCATAGCCATAAGTATCACTTTAACCAAAGCAAAGGATAGGTAGATATAGGATAAGCCAAATATTTATGTCTCAGTCAAAAAAGCAAAAAGCAAAACCATCCATGGCATGATAGCAATCGGTCACTTTCACTTTCAGACATGGATTACTTATCTTATTTTCTTTTATTTTGATATTCAATGGTAATGAACAGGATGAAATAAAACACATTTCTCCAGTTCATGATGGAAGAGCTCCTCTGATGCTGATGAAGCAGTATTCCTGTTGTTTTGGTGCGGTAATGTACGCTTATGTGAGCAAGAATTCCTTTGTGGCTTCAGCACAAAAATACTAGCCTGCAAATCTGGTATTCTGATTTCCCTTGGTGCTCAGAGTCCATAAAAAAAAAGAAAGAAAGAAAAAAAAAAGGCAGAAAGAAATTGAAAATGTACTTGTGGATGTGGCACCGGACTGCACAATTTCCTTTACACATTCTCTATATGTTAAGATTCAGCAGCAGAGCAGAGTTTTTTAGCCCTTTTCTCAAAAATGTCCAACTCCTCCGTGCATTAGCCTTTCCTCACACCGGCTCACCCAATTAAACTCATCAACCCTGTGATGAGCTGTCTGTGAAGAATTGGATGTAAAAGACACATGGGTGGGTGGCCCTGACGTATCTATTGAGAATCATGACTCCGTAACTTCTGTTCAGTGTGATTCTTGACGTTGAAACCTGAGCAAATCAAATTTGGGTTTTGTTTTCCATACCTCCTCTTTTTTGAAGGGTAAATTCTGCACTGTCCATATATTTGTACAAATATAACAGAAACAAGAGCAAAGATTTAAAAAGTTACCTGGCATGACTGACTTCGATGTGGCATGTTAAATATTGGTAATGTCTAGACCTAGACTACTGGAGTCTCCTAGATTTGACACAGTCATAAATATGTTTTGCTGGTAACAAAGTTAGCAATGTCAACCACAATAAGCTTGTTCAAAAAGACAGTCTAAAGAATTAAGTGATAAAAGGATATGCAACAAAACCAAAATGCCATACAAAACAACCAAGCAACACAGAATGACCCAAAGAGAAGACTAAGATGAAGGCTAAATGCTAGATGTTGAAAAATTGAATAAAACCTTCACACAAAACACTGCAAATCTGAATATGTTAAGTGTTGATGACAATTGCAACCTTCAAATGAATAATACAGTACAAGTCTCCCCTTCTGAGAATATGAAGAATAATCTGATGCCATGAGACATCAGGTCTCCAAATGTAAATCAAAAACTGAGCTTCAAAGGAAAAGAGAGCATTATATGCCAGTAATCAACAGGTAGTCTGCATGACACCTGATTCTGGAAAATATGTTGTTTCTGTAATATTTCTGCATCACTTCAGTGTAGATTAGGGGTTGCCCAGAGTACTCGAGCATTCGAGTACTCAAGCAGTTACAGTAGTTCTCGATTTTCCACATTATCATTGCGTATTCGTTAACCGCGTGATGCTAGATCTCGGTGAACAGCCCTAGCCCTTGGTAAACAAGAGAAAGGATGGTAACAGAAAAGGGTGAATCAATTGTTTATTTCCTTTACTGTTGTATTTCACTGTGTAAATTTTCTTTCCCACTTGTCATTGTGATGAAATAAATGTGCAGCAGTTGTGAGTTGTGGACGGATTTCTCAGGGATGGCTCTAATATCAAGTCTGTCATGTAATAGACTAGGCTGCTACATTATTGCTGGGTTCAGACTACACAATTTCAGCCCGATTTTGACAAGATTTTGTCGTCTACCAGCGTTGGGTCCGAATAAGTAGGAAGGGAACAACGAATGCCCGTCTTTACCCCTTGTAGTAGGAACGACGAAACATGACACACCACGTGAAAAGTCTAGCATGTCAGAATTTTTTGTATATTCTTGCCCAGTCTGACATGTCCCACGACATGTTCCTTGACGTTGACCAATAGGATGAATGACTGCCGTCCTCCCCGACGACTTATGAACTTGCTCAAGGTTTTGAAAGGCAGCATACAATGATTGGTTAGGGTCATATTTGTAGTGTTAACAGTCTCCCGGCCAAGACACGGCAAGAATTTATGGCACTGTGATTACCTAATCTGACATAGTGGCCATCGTGAAAGACAAAAATACCATGTAGTCTGATCCCGGCATAACATGGCTTAACAAATTAATATTGTTAAAAAAATAGATCAAGTTGTTTAGGTAGTATAATAGTAGCATGTAGAAATGTGTAAAAATGATTGAGAACAACCAACCCACAAAGGCACAAAATCACATTTGTTTATAAAATGGAATATAGTGCCATGAGTTAATGACATGCTTAGATAAATATTCAGTCAGGCTTGGCAATAACCAATGCTTAGAGTGAAAGATGGCTTGAGTAAACAGACCACTAAAACTGAATTCTAACTGTCAAAGAGTATCTAACATAACTGACCTTGTTTTGGGACTGCAATGCTGAAATTATTTGATATCAGTTGCCAATTAGTTTCTTGAGTAACAGTCATGAAAAGAAAAAAAAAAAAAAAGCACAATTATGATACCAGAGTCAAGTCACAAATTCAGTCATAAATCCTGGCTTGTTAGGTCAAACACGCAGTAAAAACATGCAATAACAGAGACGGCGTATGTTTCCAACATATCTGCAACATATTACATCATCATAGTACATAAATCCATTTGAAACCACCATGGATATTGCCCGAGGAAATCAGCAACTTTTTGTCATCTGCAACAGCCTAATGTCTATACAAATGAAATGACAATGCATAGCAAATTTTGAAGCCTAGCTATATGCTATACTGCACATTACATCATCAATCTTCATGCAAAAAAACACAGATCTTTTGTTTATTGATATTTTAACACTTTTTAAAAATAACATGTCATTCAATGAAATGAAAATGAAATGTTTGCAGCCGAGCTTGTTACTAACACTGTTGCATTGTAGCACTGGAGCACCATCATAACTAAATTAATATAATCCAAAGCACACATTCCAAAACAAAATGTAGTCTGGGGCCACAGGAGCACTGTGTGACCACTGGGAGTTCACTGAATAGCTGGCAGAACAGGATTATGGTATCCAGGCTGTCATGACAAATGTGACCTCTGTGGTGGTACTATCAGCAAGCAGAGAGAGACAGGGTGAGAAAGAAAATAGCTGAGAGAGAGAGAGAGAGAGAGAGAGAGAGAGGGGTATAAAGGGTGGTCAGAGGGATGGGGGGGTGGCAAAAATGTTGATAGTTCAGAATGGAGCAGTGCTGTCAGATTACCCAGACTCCTCTGTTCTGTACCAACACCCAGCGTTCACTTTAAAAGAGTAGAGACATAAAGATTGATAACCATATAGAGAAGAAGCATATGAGCAATAGAAAGTGCATATGTTCAACTCAAAATTGCAAACATAGATACATCCATAAACATTAACTCTCTCTCTTGATTCAGCTCAGTTTCTAAATTCACAATATTGACACAATTAAAATAGCAATATTACAGTGCTATTAAACAATGACAACAACAGGAGAGAGATAGTAAAACATGAAATTCTGGTTATAACTTGTAGACATCATATAAATACATTTACTTATTTGCATTAAACACACAACACAAAAATACACACACACACACACACACACACACACAAGTTTGTACTCATATGCTAGTGGGGACTTCCTACTGACTCCTATTATTCTGTACCTAAAGAATACTAATCTATCCCTAACCTTAACCCTAACCTTAAACATAACCAAAGAAATGTTTTGACACTTTTTGTTTTAGCAGTAACAACTATATAGTTTAGAAAATCGTTGTTCTCCTAGTGGGGACCAGCATTTTGTTCCCCACTAGGCTTTTTTTTTTTTTTCAGATTATGCTATCTTACTGGGGACTCACCGGTCCCCAGAAAGATAGCAATACATGGTGCACACACACACACACACACACACACACAAAATAACACAACATTTAGCAAAAGGGTTGTAGCAAGATGACCGGTTATACTATGGGTTTGGTTTAGGTGGGTTGGACTGCGCACTGTCACAGCAGGGTAGCTCATTGTCTTTCTGTCTGTCTCTCTCTCTCTCTCTCTCTCTCACACACACACACACACACACACACACACACACACAACACAAACCCCTTTTCCATATTAATACAACTTTAATATTTCATAACTGAATAGAAATTTAAAGAAAAGCAAATACAGAATGTAAGCAGCTTAGAACCATAGATGTTTTAAATTAAAATAATAATAAAGATTAAAAACACAGTATGCATTTGTTCTATAAAATGGAACTGCATATCAGTTTCAACAGCTGACTACATTGGGACTGTCTGTGTGGGTGCTTATATATCTCTGTGCATTCTGTTATTGCAAGTGTAGAGATTATTCAGGCATCAATCAAAGAATGACAGTTCATCAAACTCATGTCAACACTGGACAGACAGACAGACAGAGAGAGGGAGAGACAGAGTTAGGGTGGTTGGAGAGAGAGAGAGAGAGAGAGCGAGAAAGAGACAGAGAGAGAGAGAGAGAGAGAAGGAGAGAGAGAGTGGAGGCACCGGGGGGGGGGGGGGGGGGGGGGGGGGGGGGGGGGGGGGCTGGGGGGACTGAGTGGTTAGACCAAGCGAGAAGCATGCACAAATAGACTGTAAATGCTGTACTGGGCGGGAAAAGGCTGGCTGCATTCAGCGCTTTGCTGCAGAGTGCAGTCATTCACTCAAAGCTCTGCAGAGAGAGAGAGAGAGAGAGAGAGAGAGAGAGAGATCAGAGCGAGCAACTCTCCCACTAGAGCACCTGAACATTTCTGTCAAAATTACCTCTCTGCTCTCCCACTCAGATATCACAAAACAACATCAACAACAACAGCAACAACAACAACTAAAAAACTTGCACACTACTATGTTTTGTCTTTAAACTCATACTCAGTAGTTTATAGACCCTCTATTTGTTTTGTGTTAGATATGAACAATTTCACACAGATAGGCTCTTTTTTTACTGCTTTGCCCTTAGGCTTCCTGAAACATATGTGTATATGTTATTTACCTTTTTAACTGTTTCACTCTAATATGTAAACACCTCCTTTTTCCATTCCTGTGTAGAACTGTGTAGCTTACTAACATCTATTTCACATCCATGTTTTCTTCTTTTTTTCGTTCATCCACTACATGCAGATTCTGCCTCAGATAGGCTAAATAGCTTGTTAATACAAAAAGAGAGAACAGAGCTATGATCACATTTGCAGAAATCTTCTAATTTAGAGGGGAAAAAAACAAACCTTTAATTGAATACTCAGAGCCTTAATTAATTGTCTATGGTCAGAACCCTTGTTATCTCGTCAGAGAAAAGTGGAAAATCCAAATAAACGAATGGTCACTGAATGTTAGTTGTCTCCGTGTAGCCCCAGCACAGGTGTCAGCCAGCCTGTGTATGAGTGTATCAGTTCTTTCATTAAGCCTGTAGCAGAGCCTGTAATAGTACAGACTCAGCTCTCTCTCCCTCTGTGTGTGTGTGTGTGTGTGTGAGTGTGGAAGGGGTAGGGGGGTCTGCATTTAATAGCAGAAGGGCCATTGTCTGGACATGTCTTAGACTTCATCTCTCAGCGGCAGATCTGGCCTTCTCCTCTAACACACAATCACTTTAATTACAGTTCCCTATCGATCCCTGCCACACACTGCACACCACCATCATTATTCCCATTTGCGTTCTGTTGTCTTTTATTTTTCTCTGTGCCTTTTTTTTCTTTTTTCTCTCGTCTCTCATCACTTCTGGGATTGTGAGTCCAAGGTAACAAGATTGCTTTTGTCTTCCTCAGTTTGATTTTAATTGTAAGATTAAGTGTGGAGTGTGCATTTGTGTGTGTGTGTGTGTGTGTGTGTGTGTGTGCTTAACAATGAGACAGGTTCAGGAGTTGCTGTTTCATGGAGGACAGAGCATGAGGGAAACTGAACAGTGAGGATGGGTATCATAGTACCTGTGCATGTGTGTATGGAAATGTGTGTGTGTGTGTGTGTGTGTGTGTGTGCGCGCGCGCATGCGTATGTGCGTGTAGGCGGCCATGGAAAAGAAATAGTTCTGTGGTGAGTTGTATTAGACAAGTGTTGATTGGCCAGGCTCTTTGCTCTCTGAATATGATGCTTTCACCACACTAGTTGTGTTTTGTCGTGTTTCTTTTTTAGCCCTGTTGCTTGGTCCATCATACCCTCCTTCTCTCTCTCAGTCAAATCGTGCCTCCCAGCTGAATCTTTCCATTGCACTTTAACACTGTGTGTGCCACTTGTCTTCCACTATTTAATGATGTTAGAGATTGCCAAGAGCATTGTGAACATGAATGTAACCATTCAATTATGCTAGCAGTCTTTCTTCCAATCTTTATCTCTGTTCTTTTTTTTCCTCCTTTTTTAATTCACCCTGTATAATCTGTGACTTTCATGGAATATAAGTTATCTCCTGAAGCTACTTTTTACTTTTATTTTTTTAAGGGATTGAGCCATCTCAAGATATTCTTTCTTTCTTTCTTTCTTTCTTTCTTTCTTTCTTTCTTTCTTTCTTTCTCTGTGCAAGGGAGTCTTTCACTCTGATTTTAAAAAAAAAAATAGTTCTTACTGCTTTTGAGAACATCTCTTACATCTAGATGGTTCGGAAAACTAATGAAAATATTCTAGGCAAACGCAAACGTGGTGCAGCTAACCATGCCGGCAAAAATTGGTATAGTTAAAATAGCCCTGAAAAAGAGGTATGAGGTAAAGAGATGGTGTGTTAGAACAGAAAAAAAGAAGAGGGCATTCGTTTCTTACGTCTCTTTGGATGGATGAAGCACTTCACTCTCTCACACATCTGCTGTGCAGTAAATGGAAGCATTTGTGGCCCTTTGAGCCCAATCACACTCGCTGAAACAGAGAGAGCATAACCCCGAGACCTCTCCTCCACTCCCGACCTAAAAATACAGATGCACAGAAATCACTGGCTCTTTTCTTTCCATTTTTTTTTTTTTTTTTACCCATGACATAAAGGAGATATGGAAAGGGTTTTCTTATGAGATCCGTCAGGATTTTCTTTCCCATAACTAAACTTCTGTACAGCTGCTGTCCACCTACTGATTTTTATTAAGCAATGGGACTAAATGTATGGCAGAGCCCAAGATTCTTACTTTCATAGAAGGTATAAATTAGGTATTGTAAATGGAAGAGCAGTTGTTGACCGTGCTTGGTTTGTCACTGCTGAGAATGAGTGTTTTTTTTTTTTTTTTCAGTTTTATTTTGAACCTGGTGTCAGGACAAATAAGCACTGAAAACTCAAATGGAGCATCTGAAAGACAAATTAACACTGAAGCATCTGGCACATACAAATGATGTGTGAATAGTGGCCACATTAGGAATTCTGTCTTTTCTTTGTGGACCCCCTAACTGTATTTGCACACTGCCAATTGGCCTGCAAACACACACACACACACACACACACACACACACACGCGCGCACAGACAGCATAGGTCCTGAGGGAGGTCTGTGGTCTTGAGGAAAGAGCCGGACCATTCGATTAGCTAGCTCACTAATGACACCCACACACCTGAGACCTCTCTGTCCCTCTTCTCTGGGGAACAGCACACACACATGCACCCACACACCACTAACACACCGGTCCTCATTTTGTCTTTCACCCCAGGGGCCAGCCAAGAAAGAAGGGGGAAACAATGTTTCTAAAAATGTTTATTCTTTCCTCATTTCTCATGCGCAGTAAGTCAAGCACACATGGGTGCAGCCTTAAGAAAGAAAGCTAAGTACACTCCGAATCAATTAACAATCCAAGCGTTCCCTCAGACAAACACAAAATCAAACATTGCCAAGAAGACAAAAAACGTGATCGTTTTGTGACAGCCAATAGCAGATGATGGACGTGCTTGTACATGTTTGAAGGAGATCTGAAAGAGTGAAAGATGTGATAAATGGGAGTCGTCAGGAAGGATGTTATACCCACAGACTGGGACACAAGGCTGGTTACATCAGCTATCTGAGTCTTAAAGACTGCTGAACTTTTAGACAGTGTTTTTCTGGAAATTTTAGTCATTCATCAAAGTGTACTTAAACTCTGACGGCTTAGCACGCTCTGAACAAATTTCTCTGTGTGGCTTCCACAACTACTACTGAATTGTTAATTTATGCCATTGTATTCTGCCTTGTGTAAGCATTATATAACATGGTAACATCCACGTGTTCAAAATTAAGCTTGCCTTTTTACACAGACACTTGAATGTGTTAGCAAGAGCCCAAAGGCAAGCCAAAGCAATAAACTGAAAGATTCCATTTTTCTACCTTGAGAAGGCTGTGACCTTAGTGGCAATGTGATCTATACAAGTCTATACAATACAGTTTGTATCTGAATGTCTTAAGGTGAGTCTGAAAGCAGAGAGTTTCTGATTTGCGTGTGACCTGAGTGTGTGCATACATGTGTGTGTGTGTGTGTGTGTGTGTGTGTGTGTGTGTGTGTGTGTGTGTGTGTGCCTGTGTCTGTTTGTCTGTGTGTATATGTGAGTGTCTGTGTGTCGGTGTGTCAGTATGTCTTTTTTTTTTAACATCAAGCAAAGTCTGAGCATTAAAAGATGACATTTAGTGGGCAAACACTTATAATCTGGCCAGTTTTGACAAATGTGACTCACTGATGAAATGGACTTCAGGCTGCAGTATCTTCTCTTCGATGACTAGGAGTTGTGAGTAATTGTTTGGATGGGCTTGTGGTAGTGGTTTAGTGATGGTGCTTATGCTGTGAGTCAATCAGTATGCTGTCTTTCTACGTCCTAACTTTACAGGCAGACAGATTGGTACCAAACATCAAAACACTGCTTCCTTTTTCACATAGCACAAGATAATTTCACCTCCAAAAGACATCAAAAGGAGCTTTGCAATGACTCCTAATGTCAAAAAATGACAAAAACAGTACATCTTTTAATGAATTATGCATGAGTATGCAGTCACAACATTTCACTTTGCTGTTTAATGTAATTTACATCTTTCACGAGAATGGCACGTCAGTGCCATTCCTTCTTTAATTAATAACTCTCTTTAACTAGCCTAAATTCGAGAAGACTGGAAGTCACTCGTGTTTTTGGAGTGAAATGTATTCGTATTGATGTCTGATCTACTTTTACAGATTATTTTCTTTGAATTGTCTTCATTTGTATTGGTTTTTCATTTCCCAGTTACTGTGAAATAAAAGTCTAATTTAGGTCTAAAAAAAGTGACACTGTGTCACTGAGCTTTCTAATTGCACCAAGAGCTTCTGTTTTTTTTTTTTTTTTTTCCATACCTCTGTTCGTGTTCCTCACTCTTGAGCGTCACTATGGAGACACTGCCAGAATTGTTTGATTCCTGTGGAGAGGGAGAGCAACGTTTTCAGAAGCAAATGCATCATATGGCTTTGGACAAATCTGTAACTCACTTGAGACTTTTCATCCATGCTCTCCTAGATGTGTAGTCCATTCAAAGAATTTTATCACATGTAGTTAAGAGTGATAGGTTTGTAAGTTCATGCTTACAGTGGTGGTTTCCAAATATTGCAAAGACATTAAGATAAGACAACATCACTTACAAAATCTACAATACAAAGTTAAGAGAAATGAGCCTTCTAACATCTAATATAATTATTTCATAACCCATAGCTGGGTTATTTTATGTGGTGAAGTTTAATATTAGTCATCTGCTAGTAAATGCCCTATGAAGAGATAAGAGTCAAGCAAGTGACAACTGTAAAGGATTCATTAAAGTCAGTGGAGGCCAGAGGGCAGTAGTTACCTTCAGCTTGACTTACTACATAGAGGTGGCATAAAAAGAACTTGCTTACTGTTACAACAGAGAGAATGGGAAGAACAGACATTGCGGGTGCTAGGGTTGCACAGCAGAAAAGACTCTAGCCCAGCATTACAGAGACATGGCTTCGTATCCCCATAACAGCACTTCCATCTTGGTCAGGAGCCCAAATGAACACAACTGAAAGTGTTTATGGGTGGGAAGCCAGCAGGGGATGACCTCTCCATTACTGAAATAGCAACTCCCATTGGTTGGCCTGGGTGCCAGAT